>NC_135578.1:912500-1001336 GCF_965152235.1 Eretmochelys imbricata | reverse complement strand
TAGCTGGCCTGGGGGTACTCTTCCCTCCTGAGCAGGTGGTAAACTGGTAGGCCCCCTTTCCTGGGCTGTCTGCCCCTCGTCCAGCTGGGTCCCTACCCAGTTAACCCTGGGTAGGTTGGGTCTGCTCAGTTTGTCCCTGAGCCCGGGGGCACTGGGGTCCGTACGTGGCCTCTCTGGCCACAGTGATAGCAGCTTAGGTCACGTTGGTCCCCTCGAGTGGGTCGGAGGGGCCCGACGCCAGGCGTTCCCCTTTTGGAGGGGGTTCTCCCTATTTCCCTGCTGGAGAGGCCCCCTGGGTGACTCTCTCTCTGCATCGGGGGGGGGCCTGTTCTTTTGGGGACTCCTCCCGGCTACCCTCCGACCGACTGTTCACAAACTCGTCGGCCAGCTGCCCTGCGTGCTGGGGGTTCTCGAGCTTTTTGTCCACCAGCCACAGCCTCAGGTCGGAAGGGCACTGTTCATACAGTTGCTCCGGTACGATTAGGTCAAGCAGGTCCTCTTTAGCTCGGGCCCCCGCTGTCCACCTTGCCGGCATATCCCTGCATCCGGTTGACCAGTTGTAGGTAGGTGACCTCAGGCGTTTTACGCTGACTCCGAACCTTCTCCGGTACATCTCGGGGGTCAGCCCAAACTCACGGAGCAGGGCCTGTTTGAACAGTTCATAGTCCCCTGCCTCCGGCCCTGTCATTCGGCTGTACACCTCCACGGCTTTGGGGTCCAGTAAGGGGGTGAGGAACTGGAGCCTGTCTGCAGGGTCAACCCTGTGCATCTCACAGGCATTCTCAAAGGCCGTCAGGAAGCTATCTATGTCCTCCCCCTCCTTATGCTGGGCCAGGAAGCACTTATCAAAGCTCCTTGCAGTCTTGGGTCCCCCCTCTCACCACAGCCGGGGCCCCACTGCTCCTCAGCCTGGCCAGCTCCAGTTCGTGCCGTCTTTGTTTCTCCTTCTCCTGACGTTCCCTCTCTCCTTCTCCTCCTGCTCATGTTGACGTTGTTTCTCCTCATGTTGACGTTGTTTTTCATGATCCTCCAGCTCCCTCATTTTCATCTCCCTCTCCCATTCCAGCCGCCTCCGCTCCAGGGATGGGGAGCTCCGCCGGGAGGATCCCCTGCTGGCTGCCGGGGTCAGGGTGCCCTCGGTATTCACTGGGCTTCCCCCAACCCCTCCCCCAGGCATAGGTAGGAAGGGTCTCGGGATGCCCTCGGCAGCAGTCTGACCCCTCCCAGCCCGGTCAGGCCCCAGAGCCCACGCTGTGTCCGCCGGGCGGCTTCCCTCAGGGACAGGGATCGGGTCATCCAAGCGATCCCTCTCCTCCAAACTGGGCAATCAGCTGTTCCTTGGTGGACCTCCCCGATGCGCAGCCCCCTCTGCCTGCACAGCTCCACCAGGTCGCTCTTAAGGCGTTTAGCGTACATCTCCCTGCTGGCCACATCGCAGGCCGGGCAGCTTCCCCACGGTTTCCGGGAAAACCCCTAGTGTGTCAGTCCTTCTGGAGGTCACCACCTCTTTGCTAGGGTCGAGCTGCAGACTCCTCCGCCCCTGGGGTCCGCTCGCTACAATCCCCGGGGGACCCTGGTTACTGCCAAAAGTCCTTCTCTCTGGTCACACACTCCCAGGGGTTAACGCGTGTTAACCGCCTTACCTAATAGACCGTTCTCGTATCCTTGATTTCAGCACGCTGGTCCCCGTTAATCCCCCTTCTGGTTTTACTGCTCCCCAGTCACTTACTGCAGGAAGGTAAGCGCGTTTCCACAGGGTGACAGTGACGAGTCCCACCGCTGCACCAGTTGTCACGGGAGTTGGTCTGGAAGACTCTCAGACCAGCAGTACGAAACAGAAGGGTTTAGAGCTGCGAATCTGGGGACCCGCGACCAGCTCTAAACAGAAGGTTTATCTGGTCGGAGCAGGAAGCTCTAGAAGCCGGAGCTTGTGTACCCCTGGGGTTCCCTGACGTTCCCCACCCAGCCCCAAACTGAACTAAACGCACCCAGCAGGGTTCCCTGCTGCAGCCTCCGTCCACAGTCCTGGCAAGAGTTCACCCCCACACCCCAGTCCCCCTCCTGACTATCACCAGATGTACAACTGGCATCTCCGGTCACCCTCCCAGGGCACATTCCCAGGTCATAACACTGCCCCCCTCCCTGCTTGCCTCCCATCCTCACACCCTGGCAGCCTAGACACCGCAGAGCAGAGGGGCTCGTCAGAGGCCTGCAAGGCATTCAGGACAGGAGCGCTGTAGCACGCAAGGCAGTGCTGTGGCACCCCCTGTCAGGCGATAGCAAGTGTCAGCTACCATGCGTGCTTGCAGGAGTTAGGCCAAGCATTGGCATGGAGCCTTGGGAGGGTTACAGGGTGCACTGACGCCGTCAGAGGCACCAAGGCTGGGTCCCTAATGGGATAGAGGGGAGGGGGGCAGAGAGAGCGGCTAATATCTGGCTGGGGCTCAGTGAGACATACGAAGTGTCTTCCACCAGGGCTGTGACCAGTGATGGCGCCTAATCCCCTCCCCCCCACGGGGATCAGCGCTGGCTCCCGCCTGCGCGCCCGGCCCCCCCATCTGGTTGGGCTTCCCATGGACCCTGATCCTGCCCCGGGGACAAACCTTCGTTCCTGGGGCCTGCAGCCCCCTACCGTTCCTGGGGGTGGCCCTGAGTGCAGGCCTGGCCCAGCACTCTCTGCGTTGCCTGGCCCTGGACCCATTTCTCCCATCTCTGTGATGGGAGCAGCCCTTTCCTGCTGCCCCCCAAAATCCACGGGCGGGAGGTGCCCTGCATCAGGGCTGCCTGCAAGAGCCCTGTGGGGGCAGGGACCAGGCCTTGGCCAGGTGCTGGGAACAGAAGCAGGTGGAAGCAAATGCGAGCCAGGGGTGGGGACAGGCTGGGTTGGAGCCAGCTCTGCTGAGTGGGAGCCGGAGCTGGCAGCGCCGGGACCTGGGCCAGAGCCAGGGAGCAGGGCCCTGAAGCCCCTGCAGGCCCCGTCCTCGCGACAGAGCATGGGTCGCAGTGCAGGTGCGGGGGTGTCTGGCACTTGGGCTGCATGCCCAGAGGCCGGGATGGGGGTGGGGGGACGGGACAGTGAATGGTCCAGCCCCCAGAGGATTCCCCCCAATGCGAGACAGGGCTTGGCCCAAAGCCCGCAGGGAGCTGGTGGGGGGAGTGGAGCTGGGATCCCTGCTGGTGGTAGGGCTCGGCCCTGCTGGGAGCAGGGACATCCTGTTGCATCCATGGGCAGCTGGCGACTGGCCCAAGGGGCACCTGGGGCTGAACTCGGCAGGGAGAGAAGGACAGAGCCCTTCTCCCTCTCTGCCCGCAGCAGGCCAATCTGGGGGGGGCACTTGACCCTGCATGCCCCCCCCTAAGTGTCACACCCTCTGCTGACTGCCCCCTCACTCCCGACCCACAAGCCCCTGCTAGCCCAGCCCTGGGGTCTCTACTCCTGCCAGCGCCCCTCCATCTGCATTCCCGTGCTGGGGTGCAACAAGGTGATGGTGGGCCTTGAACAGATGGAGGCAGGCTGCTGGGGTTTGGGGCCTTTAAATGGGTCAGCAGCTGGTCTGTGCCAGGGCAGGGGGCTGCACCCCCCGCCCCAGCACTCAGGTACTCTCCCACTGCAGCCCCATGCCCATTGCTGCTCCTGCTGGTGCCCAGCCCCCAGTGGGAGGGCTGAAGGGCCATAGCAGGCAGGCCCACAGGGAACAGGGTGAGGGTTTCAGGCTGCTGGATGGGGAACCCCAGGCACCAGCTGATTGGAAGCTGCTGCAGGATGCAAGTTGCTATGGCAATGTGGATGCAAGGAATGGGGGCTTGGATGCAGCGAGCCCTGGCCTGCTCCTGTATCCCGCTGGCAGAGCTGTGCAGAACGGACACAGAGACCCTGGGGGTGGGGTGGGGTAAAGGGTCCAGGGGCCCCTCGGCCGGGAGAGGGCTAGTGGGTGGGGAGCTGCCCAGCTGTGGGACGTTCTGCAGGGAGGTGGCACACGCTGGCCCGCTGACGATGTGCTCCTTGCTGTTTGCAGATGGGACCCGACCTCCTGGCCATGGCAGCACCACGGCCCCCTGTGCCCACCTCACCCCAGCCCCCAGCCACTCCCCGGCGGGGCCTGATCAGAGTCACCCACCCAGCGAGCTCTCCAGCGCCCCCCCCTCCGCCCGAGCCTGGGCCCAGCCTGCCCGGCCTAGCGCCTGCCTCCAAGCCCGCCCTGTCCCCAGGCCAGCGGGGCCTGCAGCCTCCTGCCGCGCAACCAGACGCTGCTGCGCTGGGCCGACCTGCAGCACACGCTCGGCTTCGCCTGGGAGCTGCACCTCTATGGCACCGGCTCCCTCTTCCTGCTGCTCAGCCTGGCCTGCCTGGCCAGCCTCGTCGTCTCGCCCGTCCTGGGCCCGCCCCACCTGCCCTACACCCTGGGGGCCAACGCCCTGCTGCTGGCCGTCGGCCTGCTCCGCGGCCACCTTCCTCCTCGCCGACCCCTACGGCGCCAGGGCCCGGCTGCCCGCCCCGGCCATGCGGCTGCTCTACAATGCGCCCTTCCCGCTGCTGCTCGGCGCCTTCGCCCTGCTGCTGCCCCCCCGGCAGAGCCTGCCCCTGCTGGCCGCGCTGGCCGCGCTCCAGAGCGCCGGGCTGCTGGGCGCCGACCTGCTCTCGCCCCTGCTGAGCCCCGCCCTGGGCGTGGGGCTGCGTCTGCTCTCCTGCGCCCTCGGCGCCTCCCTCCTGCTGGCCAGCCCTGGCTGCGTCTTGGCGGCTGCGGCCCCACCGGCCGGCCGCGGCCCAGCGGCTGTCGCGTGGCTGCGAGGAGCCCCCAGGAGCTGCCTGGGCAGGGTGGAGCCCTCCAGGGGCTAGGCCCCTGCCCGCGGGTGCTGCTGGGGTGCAGCGCTCTGGGGCTGCTGTGCTGCGGGTTCCAGGCCTACGGGGCCCTGTGGCTGGGGGGGGGTGCTGGGCCCGCCGGGGGAGTTCTCCTGGCCCTGGTGGTTCGTGCAGTCCTGGTTCCGGACCTGCGAGCTGCTGCTGGCCTTTGCCCTGTGCTGCGCGGCCTCGCACCCCTTCTGCCCGCGCCGCGGCTCCGCCGACCACGCCCTGCTGGGCCAAGCTCGGCCGCTACTTCTGCCCCCACCGCCCCGGCCGGGGCGCCCGAGTACCCCAACGACTGCCGCCACTGGGCCAGCGGCACGCAGGAGCGGGCGGCCAACGGCGACATCCGCGAGAGCCTGATCCGCAGCCCGCCCCGAGCAGGGTGCCCCTGCGGGCGCTGAAGGACAGCAACGAGGCCAGGGCGGCGGGGGCCTGCTCGGCGGGGGGGCTCCCCCTCCTCGCTGTGCCGGCCCGGCCTCAGCCCCCCCCTGCCCCGGCGCCACGCACGGGGGGCACGCCTGCCTGCTCCGAGGAGGGGCGTCGGCCCTGTCGCTGGGGGCGCTGGAGTTCCGCCCGCCTCGCCCATCAGCCTGAGCCGCAGCATCGGACGAGGCCCTCTTCAAGGAGCACCTGGTGCGTGACAGCGTCTTCCTGCGCGCCAGCCCTGCAGGGCTCCGGGCGCCTGGCACGCCGGGACTCCTGCTCCTCGCTGCGCAGCGGCTCGGCCCTGACGCCCCTGGCCGAGCCCCGGCTGCCCGCCGAGGCCTGGCCGCGCCGCAGCTCGCTCAGCGACCTGCCCTCCCAGAGCGCCAGCCTGCCCCCGGGCCAGGGCCTGCCCAGCGAGCCCCCCACCGAGGGCGCCATCTCGGGCAGCTCCCTCGACAGCTTCTCCGGGGGCTCCCTGAAGATCAGCTGGAACCCCTGGCGGCATGGCCTCTCCTCGCTGGAGAAGCTTGCCCCGGGAGGAGACGCCCAGCCGGGCCCCGCTGCTCCCCGAGGAGGCCCCTGGGCCCGGCACCCCAGGAGGGGCCGGAGACTCTGAGTGCGAAGCCAGGGAGAGGTTCCTGGCGCTCAGCAAGCAGGTGGATTCCCGCAGTCTGTCGAGTGACACCATTGAGCTGTGAGGGGCCGGGCCAGGGCAGCCCCTCAGCACAGCGCCTCGGACAGCGGCTGGAGCCCTGCCAGGGAGCAGTGCCGGGGGAGCCCACGACAGGCAGGCCCCCGCATGGCCCTGCCCTGCCTAGTGCCAACCCCCCCAGCCCGTCAGCGATTTTTACGTAGCTCTAGTTTCCCAGCTCAGGTTTTGCACCTTGGTCCAGGCTGCACGGGGGAGCTGGGCTAGCCCAGGACGAACCAACTCAGCGGGAGCAGGACGTGCTTTGCCAGCGCACGATGCAGAGCCAGGCCGGGGGGCAGCCCTGGCTCTGGCTGAGCGAGGGCCTGGGCCAAGGCCAGGGAGGAGCCTCCCACCCAGCGGGCCCGGAGGAGCATCGCGCCAGGGCTGCTGCAGCATGAGGGGGGACAGGTGGCCTTAGCCCTGCTGTGCCCATGGGTCCCCCTTGGCTGAGCCCCCGCTAGGCCAGACCCTAGGGAGCGGCTCCGGGGTGAGGCTGCCCCATGGACCAGCCCTGACCCTAAGGAGGCAGCCCCCAGCTGGCCCTCTCGGTGCATGCCAAAGGGGGGGGGCTGACCACTGCGGGGGGAGGGGGCTGTTGCTGTGGGTCTGTTTGTGCCAAAGAAAGAAATAAACATCCTCACAGGCCCCCCGGCAGTGCTGGAGCGATTCTTCCCAGGAGCAGGGCCAGCGGTCCGGGCTAGGGGTAGCCTGTGCCCCACCCCCAGGGGACAGGGGCCAAACGCCTTGGGGCAGGGGCGTCCCCATGGGCCGTAACCTGCAATGGGCCATGGGGGTTGTGGGGGGGGGAGGACAAGCCCTGCCACTGCCTGGAGAGCTGAAGGAAAGGCCCTGCAGTATGGCCCAAGCCAGGGTGCCCTGAGGCCTGGCTTGTGATCCCCCCCCCACAAGCCCAAGCCCCCATTCCAATTGCCACACAAGCCGTTTGCCCCAGGGCGCAGCAGGGAGCAAGCGTCTCCAGGCCTGGGGCCATGGTGGGGAGTCTGGTACTGGGGCATCCCCTGCTGCCCTGAAGCTGGTGGGGGACAGTTGCCCGGGGCCCCATGGCTCTTCTGTCACCTGGACCCAGCACACACAGGGCTTGAACCCTCAGCTGGCCAGGCTAGTGCATAATCCATCCCCGGGAGCTCCCAGACACATGGGGGCCCTGGCTGCACACAAGCCCCCCCCAGTTGCTGGCACCCAGCAGGAGGCAGGCTCCTAACCCCCCCCCCCGCCCCCAAACCAGGGCTGCCAAGGCACTGACCTGCCAGGGAAGGGGGTGGGCACTAGTGGGGGGGGGGAATAGTCTTGGATGCTGCCCCACCCACTGGGCTTGCTCACCCCCCCCCCGGGCTTGCTCACCCCCCCCCCCCCATGGCCAGCCCCATCCAGTAGCCCCACACATGCTGAGCTGCCCCAGACCAGGCGCCTGTAAAACCAGGAGCCCCTATGGGCTGGGGGAGGGGTGGGGGGTCTGGGCACAGGGCTGTGTCTCTCTGGGGGTGGGGTCTCTGGGGGCAGGGTGAGGCTGTGCTTTTGGGGGGGGGCAGTCTCTGGGGGCAGGGCAGGGCTGTGTCTCGGGGGGGGGGGGGGCCTTTCTGGGTTTGCTAGGCCCAGGGAGACCCATCACGAGGGCCACTCAGCTGTGTGCCACCCAAAACATCTTTTGCCCTGGAGCACCAGCTCCCCCGCAGCCTGGCTCTGACTGCCCCCCCACCCACAGCACCCCAGGGCCTCCTCCTTGCTCTCCCACCCTAGGGTGCAGGGGAGCTGCACCCCACTCTGAGGTATCACTGCCATGCCTGGCCCCAGGCTGCAGCCCCCCCCCCCCGAGCCCAAGGACCACAGCGCCCAGCCGGGCATGAACACATTTATTTTCCCGAGGCAGACAGACAAACAGCCATGCCAGAGCCAGACAATGTAACAGCCCTGGGCATGGACGAGGTTGGGGCCCGCTGGCCTGCGCCACCCCCACTGACAGCACAAGGAAGGGGTGGGACAGAGTGAGGATTGGGGGGGAAGCAGCTGGGCCTGGAGAGCACCCCCCTGCAGTGGAGTTGGGGATCTCAGTTCAGAAAGAAACCAAGCTGGGGGGAGAAGGGGGCCTAATTCTGACTTGAGGGGGAAGCTCCTCGAAGACCCAGGGCTGCCATGACCAGCCACCCCCCCACCCGCACCCCACTGCCCCTTGTTTTCCATCCCCCATCACTGCACTGCTGGCCTCCCCAAGCCCCAGCCCAGTGACCCCATAAGCTCTGTTAAACAGGCTCCTCCTATGCACCCCACCAGGCTTCAGGCCGGGGCTGAGGACAGGGCCCAGCCCCAGCCCGCACTCCACAGGCCCAAGCCTTCTCTTTGTCAAAGCACAGGTGGATCCCTGCCTGGTGCAGATGCCTCGAGCCAGTGCTTGTTGCCTTTGGCTGGCAGGGTGCCCACCCCAAACATGCAAACACTTCCTCTCCACCCCAGAGCAGCATGCCTGTGCCCCAGCGGCAGGCGTGAGGCAGGGCCTGTTCTTGGTTATACACCCCCCCTGACTGGTACAAATGTCATCACAGTTAGCTCTTACCATTAACCCAGAAAAACTAATCACCATTTTTTAAATTGTGATTAATCACACCATTAAACCATAGAATACCAACTGAAATTAAATATATTTGGATGTTTTTCTACATTTTCAAATATATTGATTTCTATTACCATGGATTGAATACCACCGTTACCCACCCTCGAAGCACGAAGGAACATATGAATCTTTAGTGCATCTGGCACATAAATATCTTGCAACACCGGAGAATACACTGCTCACTTTAATTACAAACATTCACATGGTAAAAAATGATAAACAAAAGAAAGTATTTTTCAATTCACCTCATACAAGTACTGTAGTGTAATCTGTATCATGAAAGTTGAACTTCCAATGTAGAATTATGTACAAAAAGCGCATTCAAAAATAAACATGTCAAACTTTAGAGCCTACAAGTCCACTCAGTCCTACTTCTTGTTCAGCCAATTGCTCAAACAAGTTTATCTCCTGCAAATGTAAACAATGCAGCCCGCTTCTTGTTTACATTGTCACCTGAAAGTGAGAACAGGTGTTTGCATGAGACTCTTGTAGCTAGTGTTGCAAGGTATTTAGATGCCAGATATTTATATGCCCCTTCAGGGTTCAGCCACCATTCCAGAAGACATGCTTCCATGCTGATGACACTCATTTAAAAAAAAAAAAAAAAAGTTCATTAAATTTGAGACTGAACTCCTTGGGGGAGAACGGCACATCTCCTGCTGTTTTACCCGCGTTCTGCCGTATAGTTCATGTTCTAGCAGTCTCGGATGATGACTCAGCACATGTTCATTTTAAGAACACTTTCACAGCAGATTTGACAAAACGCAAAGAAGGTACCAATGTGAGATTTCTAAAGATAACTACAGCACTCGACCTACGGGTTAAGACTCTGAAGTGCCTTCCAAAATCTGAAAGGGACGAGGTGTGGAGCATACTTTCAGAAGTCTTAAAAGAGCAACACTCCAAAATGTGAAAACTACAGAACCCAAACCACCTAAAAAGAAAATCAACCTTCTGCTGGTGGCATCTGACTCAGGTGATGAAAATGAACGTGCGCCCGTCTACGCTGCTTTGGATCGTTATCAAGCAGAACCCGTCATCAGCATGGACAATGTCCTCTGGAATGGTGGCTGAAGCATGAAGGGACATAGGAATCTTTAGCGTATTTGGCAAATATCTCGCGATGACAGCTACAACAGTTCCATGCAAACACCTGTTCTCACCTTCAGGTGACATTGTAAACGAGAAGCAGGCAGAATTATCTCCTGCAAATGTACACAAACTTGTTTGCTTGAGCGATTGGCTGAACAAGAAGTAGGAACTGAGTGGACTTGTAGGCTCTAAAGTTTTACATTGTTTTATTTTTTGAATGCATTTTTTGTACATAATTACTACATTTCTAAGTTCAACTTTCATGATAAAGAGATTGCACAATGGTTCTTGTGTTAGGTGAACTGAAATAACACGGCTGATACTCTGAAACCTATTTCTTTTGTCTTTTTACAGTGCAAATATTTGTAATCAAATATAAAGTGAGCACTGCACACTTTGTATTCTGTATTAAAATTGAAATATATTTGAAAATGTAGAAAACATCCAAAATATTTTAATAAATGATATTCTATTAACAGAGTGATTAATTTTTTTTTAATTGCTTGACAGCTCTAAGTGCTAATGGATCTAGGCTGCAGGGAGTGTATTCATCCTCCTAACCCCCCTTCACCCCTCCCGGTGCCCTGGCCCTTCAGTGCTGGAGGGTGGAAGAGGGCACAGGCATGCCCAGGGCCCTGAGCAGCACCAGAGTGAAGTGCTGGGCCAGGCCCTTGCAGATCGGGTGCACCCATCTCAAAACTGTTGCTCCTGGGGCAATCACTGTGGGCTAGGCCGCAGCCAGCTGGCCCCACTCCCCAAACCCCACCCAGCTCCACAACGGACCTGGGGGCAGTCTGGTGAGCAGGCCCCATGGCTGGTATCATAACTGCTTTTCTAGGGTCGGGGGCCCCACCTGGCACTCAGCCAAGACCAGCCCTCACTTTCTCCAGTACTGGCTGGGGGTCATGAGGCCACAGCAGGTGCAGCAGGCAGAGCACTCTTTAAAAAGCCCCCCTCTACACGTGCAGGTGCCTGCCCTCCCAGACAGGAGTGGCCAGAATTCCCAGACTTCCGGGATGCCTGCTCCGTGGGGCCCCAGGCACCGCCAGATGGTGAGCTCCTGGCACCGCCTGCTGCCCCCAGAGAGAGCAGAGCCCCAGGAGTCAGGGGCCTTGTGCTGAACAGGCCCAGTGCTGCTGTTCTCAGCTAGCCCGGAGCCGGCTCCTAGCCTTGCTGGATGCTCAGCTCCACCGCGACTTGGCCCTGCCCACAGGCTCCCGTCCTTGAGCAGGGACCCCCTCTCCTCTATCCCACCCCCAACGGGGCAGGGCAGGCTCCAGCCAGGGATACAGAAGACCAAGGTCAGTTCCCAGTCGCTTCCTCTGCCTGGGCCTCTGTCCCCTCAGTGCCCACGGGGGCACCTCCCTGCATTGCTGGGCCTGTAATTATGTTTTACACGGCAAGGTGCTCCACCACCACGGTGACAGGTCCCAGACCGAGGCTCATGCCAAAGGGACCCACCTGGATAGATACTGAGGCAGGAGCCTCTGTTCAGCTGATTCAGCCACATGGGGAGCAGGATCTCTGTCCCCTGCTGTGTCCAACCCAGGGACACCCCCCACACCGAACAAGGACAAGTTAGAAGAGGAGGTCGCTGGGGAGGAGTATCACAGCCCGGCTCTTCCTCCACATAAGGACCCTTCATCCTCACCCCCTAGGCAGCAGACATCAAGATCCTTGAGCAGAAGAGATGCTGCAGACTGAGATCAACAGCTGTGCAAGGGACGGTCTCAGCAGCAGATTGACATTCACCCCCCTTTGCCCAGGGCGCTGGCCATGCACAGCAGTAGGGCCTCCGGGAGAGAGCAACCCACAGCAGAGGCCAGCACGCTCCCTCCACAGGTACACACAGGCACACTTAACGCTCACCCTGCCAGGCCACATCCTCCTCCTCCTCCCAGCGGGAAGTGCAGGTGCAATGTGACGGACAGCAGCGCTCCACCTGGGCAGGATCACGGTCCCACAACGCCCAGCTGAGTTCAGTCAGTGGAGTCTGGCCTGATCCCCAGCAGCCCCAGGCTTTAAGCCTCCGTCTCATGCAGTGGTTCACACTCCAGTCAGTCCCCACAGCGGCGACTCCTTCATGCCTTGAAGGGCTCTGGGCAACCTCAAGATCCCCAGGACTAGGGACTCCAGCGCCCAGGGCCAAAAAGATCTGCCCCTCAGCACCCCACTGTCCGCACAGATGGCAGGCCTGTTTTCCAGAGCACCTGCATTCACCCTCCTTCCTCAGCCAGGAGCAGGTTGGACATACAGGGCAAGGGCCTCCCGCCCGGCATTCGGCATCCGCTCGCCTACATCTCCCGGGCTTGCTCTGGAACCAGCCAACTGTCTGCTAGTTTGTTTCCAACAGGCTCTCCAGACACAGCCAGTCTCTGCCCCAAACACTCCCGCTCCCCACCTCTTCAAGGACTTTCTCATGACAGACAAGCAGCAGTCTCCAGACCACCCCTGCCCCCCAGTAAAGTACCTGGAGACTTTGTGGGGCTGCGTTATATTCTGGAACCAAGCCAGCTAAGCTCAGCGCTGCCTCCACCGTCCTCACTGGAGATGCTCCAAGGTTGGTTTGTGGCTCTGGCTATTCCCCCTGGGACCCAGTGCACCCGTGTGGACCAGTTCTCAGCACAGCTCTGCCGGCACGAGCCAAAGCCTCTCCCGCCCTGAGGCAACAGGGCTGCTCACAACCATCAGCGTCAACTGGCTCAGCCGAGAGAAATCAGGAGCCCTCCAGAGACTCAGGGTCCAAGGCCAGAAGGGGCCATTCTATCACTTCCTGACTCCTGTCCAGCACAGGCCAGTCACCCCTGTGCTGGGCCCAGCAGCTTCCAGAGCTGGCCAACCCCTCCCATTCTGGGGTCAGTCACGCGCCCTCCGACTTCTGATTTGAATGTGTCTGGCCTCCACTGCCAGCTGCCCCAGCACCGCCCTCCGTTCCCCATCCTGCCCCCCCTCCAGGGCTGCAGGCAGACACCAGTGCAGAACTGCATAGCGCTGAGCAGGGCCCCCCCCCCAAGGGAGACACCCACCCCACCACCACCTGCAGGGCAAATCCCAAACCACCCAAGGACCTGCCTCAAACGACTGGGCCACAAGCCATCCTGGGCATATGCTGCACCTTCTGCCCAGACCTTCCCTGGGACCCTTCCTGGCCGCTCAGATCCGTGTCCAGCCCCCAAAGATCACATGGACCCTCCCTGACCTCACGGCTCTGCCCTGGTGAGCAGCCACCTCCATTCCCCACGTCCAAGACCCCTGAGCAGAGCCTTCCCACGGCCACACGGCAAGCTCCCCAAGCCCTCCGGGAACAAAGGCAGCCGTGCTGGCGCTCCAAGCCATCCACCACCTCCTCATCATCGACAGTCCAGCTCCTCGCAGACAGCACCGCCGCAGTGCAGCCAACAGATGGGAGACGCCTGCCGCCTCTTGGCCAGCAGCAGTGCTGAACCCCTAGGATAACCCAGCCACTCTCCATTGACCATTCATCAGCCTGGCAGACTCTCCACAGCCAGCACGTGGTCAGCCTTGAGAGGGTCCCCGGAGGACTTGGTGTCAACCCCCCTCTACAGCTGGGGCTCTCCTGGGACTGCCCTGCTTGCCACTGACTGACACAAAACACGCCTATTGCACTCCAGGGCAGGCCCCCGCCGGGGATCCTGCCAGGCCCTTCTCTCATTCCTTCCCCCATCCCGGAGACACGAGATCAGGCAGGCTGCAGTCACAGGAACTCATAGAATATCAGGGTTGGAAGGGACCTCAGGAGGTCATCTAGTCCAACCCCCTGCCCAGAGCAGGACCAATCCCCAACTAAATCATCCCAGCCAGGGCTTTGTCAAGCCTGACCTTAAAAATATCTAAGGAAGGAGATTCCACCACCTCCCTAGGTAATGCATTCCAATGTTCTCACCACCCTCCTAGTGAAAAAGTTTTTCCCTAATATCCAACCTAAATCTCCCTCACTGCAACTTGAGACCATTACTCCTTGTCCTGTCATCCGCTACCACTGAGAACAGTCTAGATCCAATCCTCTTTGGAACCCCCTTTCAGGTAGTTGAAAGCAGCTATCAAATCCCCCCTCATTCTTCTCTTCTGCAGACTAAGCAATCCCAGTTCCCTCAGCCTCTCCTCATAAGTCATGTGTGTTCCAGACCCCTAATCATCTTTGTTGCCCTCCGCTAGACGTTTTTCCAATTTTTCCACATCCTTCTTGTCGTGTGGGGCCCAAAACTGGACACAGTACTCCAGATGAGGCCCTCACCAATCTCGAATAGAGGTGAACGATCACGTCCCTCGATCTGCTGGCAATGCCCCTACTCATACATCCCAAAATGTGTATAACTCACAGCCTGACTGTGCAACTCTCCAGCCATCCACCAGGTCCCCTTCCCGCTTCTCCCCAAGACCCACAGCCGTGTTCTGCACCCAGAGCCCCAGGCTGCACCCGAGGGCTGGCTGAGCTCTGCCAGGAGCCTGCATGAGGAGCTCTGCACTGCCCCTGGCCGAGGCAGCTTGGACTGTCTCCACATGCCACCCCCACACACTCAGTGGGGGATCCCACGGCAGGTCTCTGGGGCTGATGGGTCCCCATTCCGGCCCCTGCTGCAGTGCTCTCTTCACATCTCCCTCAGCTGGCATGGGCCTGCCCTGCACCACGCGTAGAGATGCGGGCATGCTCCACGTCAAATCGGCCAGCCACCCTCCCCTGGTGTCTTTCCTAAAGCTCCAACCCCAGACAGCGTGAGAGGCAACGGGGACCAAACCCGTCAGACGAGTCCCTGCCTCTTGCATGGGACAAAGCTCCTGGCCACCCCGCCAAAGGCTGCCGGAGTGGCACTAGGCGGTATCAGCAGCCCGTGCACCGGACAGCAGCCCCTGTTCCCCCAGTCGGCAGGCTGTTCTCTGCATGGGGGGCCCTGGCACACTGCCCATTGCTGTGCCAGACACCAGGCCCCCGACTGGGCAGATGACATCTTCAGACTGCTGCACTTGGTCTCCTGTGGCCTGCCTGCTGATTGGGCACCGCCAGCGGGAACCACCACCTGCCCTACAGTCCCATGCGCTGGACGGGGGGCACACAGGACACAGCCCCAGCTCCACGGCATGAAGCGTTTGCACCGCGAGTGGGATACACATGGACAGAACATCTCCAACGGGAAAGCGACTTTCTGAGAACCCTGGCACAGGCCTGGCCAGGGGGTGCCAGATCCTGCCCTGCATCACCCCACCCCCTGGGCCACCAGGGCCAGGAGCCTCCACCGGCTTCCCACCCCCACCCTCAAATCCTGGGGCCCCCTGTCCCTCAGAGGCCCACTCAGAGCCAAGGACCCCCCACCGGCTTCCCACCCTACCCCCTCGCAGTCCTGGGGCCCCCTTGGAGCCACGGCGCCCCCTGCTCCCCATCACAAGGGACCAGTCCCCCAAGCCTGGTGCTAAGGGCCTCGCCCTCCCAGGGCCCTGTGGTGGGGGGCAGGGAGGAGCCCCCCGCCCGGAACTATCTGCCCCTTCAGGAACCCGTCGAGCACGCGGTCACTGCGCTCCGAGAGCCAGTAGCCAGCCATGGCTGCCACCGCCCCGATGAAGATGGCGGTGAGACCATGTCGCCCTTGGCGGCCAGCGTGGCCAGTGCGCAGATCACCACGCCGAAGAACATCTGCTGCAGCACCACCACCTCGTCCTCCGTCACCTCGTCAAAAAAGCCCTTTGCCGGGGTGTCCTGCGGGGAGCAAAGGGGGGCAGTCAGGGGGTAAAGCCCCAGGCTGGGAACGGCCAGACTGAGTCAGACCCAAGGTCCATCCAGCCCAGTGTCCTGTCTGCCGACAGTGGCCAATGCCAGGTGCCCCAGAGGGAATGAACAGGGAATCATCAAGTGATCCGTCCCGTCGCCCATTCCAGCTTCTGGCAAACAGAGGGTATTGCTGGGAATCACCTCCGGAGCCCTTTTTGAAAACTGGCGTCACTTAGCTCTCCTCCAGTCATTTGGGACAGAAGCGGATTTAAATGGTAGAGTTACAGACTACAGTTAGGAGCTCTGCAATTTCACATTTGAGTTCCCTCAGAACTCTTGGGTGATCCATCTGGTCCTGATGACTTATTACTGTTTAGTTCATCAATTTGTTCCAAAAACCTCCTCTAATGACACCTCAATCTGGGACAGTTCCTCAGATTTACAAAACCTCCTCTAATGACACCTCAATCTGGGACAGTTCCTCAGATTTACCATCTAAAAAGAATGGCTCAGGTTTGGGAATCTCCCTCTCATCCTCAGCTGTGAAGACCGATGCGAAGAATTCATTTAGTTTCTCCGCAATGGCCTTATCGTCCTTGAGTGCTCCTTTAGCATCTCGACCATCCAGTGGCCCCACTGGTTCTTTCACAGGCTTCCTGCTTCTGATGCACTTAAAAAAAAAATTTCCTATTACTTTTTGAGTCTTTGGCTAGCTGTTCTTCACATTCTTTTTTGGCCTTCCTAATTATATTTTTACACTTCACTTGCCAGAGTTTATGCTCCTTTCTATTTTCCTCACTAGGATTTAACTTCCACTTTTTAAAGCATGGCTTTTTGCCTCTCACTGTTTCTTTTACTTCGTTGTTTAGCTACGGTGGCTCCTTTTTGATTCTCCTGCTATGTTTTTTAATTTGGGGTGTACATTTAAGTTGAGCCTCTCTTATGGGTCCCGGACAACGGGAGCTGCGAAGCCAGCACTCTGGGTGGAGGCAGCGCAGAGAGCTGCCTGGCCATGCCCTCTCGTGAGGGGGATGTCACTGCTTCCGGGGAGCCCCGCAGGTAAGCACCACCCAGAGCCCCCTCATCCTATCCCATGCCCCAACCTCCTGCCCCCTCCCACACTCTGCTGGGGGGTGGGGCGGGGAGCACGGGGACTGCCTGAGCTGCCCCAGAGCCAGGTGCACCGGCCACTGCACAAGTCACAGAAAGTCACAGAATCTGCAACCTCCGTGACAAACTCTCAGCCTTATGCATCAGATCCTACTGTGTATTATCATCTTCCATCTCTTCTCCTTACTAGGACAGAGAATCTCCAGAGAACCGCCCCCACCCCAGGAGCAGCTTCCCACCCCCCCAGCTGCAAACTCCCCTCCTCCTGCTCCCGGGGAGCAACACTGCACCCCAGGCTGGAACCCCAGCCCAGCCCCCAGGGCCAGAAACTCCCACCCCTCTGGGCAGCAGCAACGCCCTCAGCCCAGAACCCCCCACCGTGCTCTCCCCCAGAACCCCACCAGGTAGACAGTACCACCCCCATGTGAGACCCCTCCACCCAGAATCCCCCCAGAGCAGTGACTCCCCAGGGCCCAGAGGGGGAGGAGCCAGGGGGGTCCCTGCAGAGTCTCACCTGGGGGTCTGTCCTCCACGCACATCGCCATCCCTGCGCACATGGCCCTCTGCACACACGCACCGGTAGCTGCCATCCGATGTTCTCACAGACCTCGTGGGCCCCGCACAGACAGGTTCCTGCACACTGGCACACTCGTCCACGTCTGGCGGGATGCGGAGATTAGAACCAGTGGGGGGGGGAGGTTAGAGTCAGTGTGGAGGGGCAGGGGCTGGGGAGGTGAGGTTAGAACCGGTGGGGCAAGGGTGGGGTGGGGGAAGATTAGAACTGGTGGGGTGGGGTGAGATGAGATTAGAACCCGTGGGGCCAGGGAGAGGAGGTTAGAGCCAGCGGGACGGGGGGGGGGGGGGAAAGGTTAGAGCCGGGTGGGGGAGAGGTTAGAGCCGGCGGGGCGGGGGGGGGAGGGGGAGAGAGGTTAGAGCCGGGGGGGGGGGGGAGAGGTTAGAGCCGGCGGGTCGCGGGTGGGGGGGAGGGAGGTTAGAGCCGGCGGGTCGGGGTGGTGGGGGGGAGGGGTTAGAGCCGGCGGGTCGGGGGTGGGGGGGAGGTTAGAGCCGGCGGGTCGGGGGGGGGGGGATTGGGGAGGTTAGAGCCGGCGGGGCGGGGGTGGGGGAGGGAAGAGAGGTTAGAGCCGGCGGGTCGGGGGGGGGGGGGATTGGGAGGTTAGAGCCGGCGGGGCGGGGGGTGGGGGAGGGGAAGAGAGGTTAGAGCCGGGGCGGGGTCGGGGGGGGGGGGGATTGGGGAGGTTAGAGCCGGCGGGGCGGGGGTGGGGGAGGGGAAGAGAGGTTAGAGCCGCGGGTCGGGGGGGGGGGGGATTGGGGAGGTTAGAGCCTGGCGGGGCGGGGGGTGGGGGAGGGGAAGAGAGGTTAGAGCCGGGGGGGCGGGGGGCACGGCACTCACCAGGCACTTTGCTCCGTCCGCTGGTAGCCTTTGTTGCACCTCTTGCAACGGGCAGGCCCCGCGCCCATGCAGCCAACACAGGCCGTGGAGCAGTCTGGGGAGAGAGCGGGCGTGAGGGCACCGCCAGGCACCCACCCGTCCTTCCCCCGGGGACAACCGGACCCAGCTGGCAGAGCAGAGCATGCCCAGGCCGGGCTGGCCGGGAGCCACAGCCGAGGTGCACGGGGAGCCGGGTGCTGCCTCAATCTGCACGGGGCGACGAAGGGGGCTGGGCCCGCGGAAGGGGTACGTGCACCGGTAGGGGTCCGTGCACCGGAGCAATGCTGGGGGGGGGGGGGGGGCGCAGTACGGAGTCGCATTCCCTTCGCAGAGAGCGGGGAGCCCTGCGGGGGGCAGCAGCGCATGGATCCTCACCCCGTAGCGCCCCACCCGGGCCAGCCCCTGGACCCGCCCCACCCCCTCCTGCGCCAGGCCCTGGGACCCTCCCACAGGCCCGCGCCCCCCTCCCCTGCCGGGCACCGGGCCCGCCCCAGCAAAGGCCAGGGCGACGGCCAGGGAGCCCAGGGCTCGCTGCCCCCCCAGGGCACAAACGCCAAGGCGCTGCACAGGCCTCCCGGGGGCGAGCTCTGACCTCGGCACTCGTAGGAGCCCTCGGTGTTGACGCAGAACTGGCTGGGCGGCAGTGCGCCATCTCCGTGCCGCACTCGTCCACGTCTGCAAAGAGAGCGGCCTCAGGCCCCGGGAGTGCGGCCCGCTGCCCCTACGCCCCCGCCCCACGGCCCAGCCCTGCCCCCTGCCCCACCCCTTCCCCCTGCCCCACGGCCCAGCCCTGCGCCTCAACAGCCCTGCCCCCGCCCCACGGCCCAGCCCTGCGCCTCACAGCCTCTGCCCCACGCCCCACGGCCCAGCCCTGCCCCACGCCCCCACCCCTCTGCCCACGGCCCAGCCCTGCGCCTCACAGCCCTGCCCCCTGCCCCACGGCCCAGCCCTGCGCCTCACAGCCCTGCCCCCTGCCCCACGGCCCAGCCCTGCGCCTACAGCCCTGCCCCGCGCCCCACGGCCCAGCCCTGCGCCTCACAGCCCTGCCCCCGCCCCACGGCCCAGCCCTGCGCCTCACAGCCCTGCCCCATGCCCCACGGCCCACCCCTCTGCCCCACGGCCCAGCCCTGCGCCTCACAGCCCTGCCCTGCGCCTCACAGCCCAGCCCTGCGCCCACGGCCAGCCTGCCACGGCCCAGCCCTGCCCCACGGCCCCAGCCCTGCCCCACGGCCAGCCCTGCCCCCTGCCCCACCCCTCTGCCCCACGGCCCAGCCCTGCACCTCACAGCCCTGCCCCCTGCCCCAGCCCTGCCCCCTGCCCCACCCCCTTCCCCTGCCCCACGGCCCAGCCCTGCGCCTCACAGCCCTGCCCCCTGCCCCACCCCTTCCCCGTGCCCAGCCCTCGCCTCACAGAGCCCTGCCCCATGCCCACGGCCAGCCCTGCGCCTCACAGCCCTGCCCCCTGCCCCACGGCCCAGCCCTGCGCCTCACAGCCCTGCCCCCTGCCCACGGCCCAGCCCTGCGCCTCACAGCCCTGCCCCTGCCCCACGGCCCAGCCCTGCGCCTCACAGCCCTGCCCCCTGCCCCACGGCCCAGCCCTGCGCCTCACAGCCCTGCCCCCTGGCCCAGCCCTGCGCCTCACAGCCCTGCCCCATGCCCCCACGGCCCAGCCCTGCGCCTCACAGCCCTGCCCATGCCCCACCCCTCTGCCCACGGCCCAGCCCTGCGCCTCACAGCCCTGCCCCATTGCCCACCCCTCTGCCCCACAGTCCAGCCCTGCACCTCACAGCCCACTCCTGCTCACCCCTCCCCTTTGCCGTGGCCTGGCCCTGCACCTCACAACCCAGCCCCATACCCCACCCTTCCCCTCTGCCAACAGCTCAGCCCTGCTCCTCACAGGCCAGCCCCACAGCCCACCCCTCTGCCCCACAGTTCATCCTTGCACTTCACAGCCCACCCCATATTCCACCCCTCCCCTGTGAACCATGCCCAGATCTGCCTCCAGCAGCCCCGAACCGTAGCCCTTCTGACCCTCTCCCATTTATATCCCTTATGACAAGGGACCAGGGTGCGGAGCCATGTACCTTTCACTTCAGCCCTACTCTGGGGGGCACAACACCCAGGCATGGTTAAAGCACACCCAAGGGCTCCTAGGCAGCAGGGCCTTGGCCTCCCATCCATGTTCTGTTCCACAGGCCCCCACTAGCCCCGCAGGGTCAGAGTTCTCAGAGGGCAGCGGAACTCACCAATGCACCTGTGCTCAATGCAGCGCCCAGCCCCTCTTGCAGCGCAGACAGCTGGAGTCTCTGGCCCTGAGCAGCGCCCGCATGCCGGGTAGCACTCTGCCAAGACAGGAGAGAGACTGCCATGAGCATGCAGCCCAGCCAGCCCCTTTCCATCTGCCAGGCAAACCCAGCCCCACAGGCTGACAGATCCGGTCACCTGGGGCTCCACCCAGCCAGCCCCAGAGCGGAGCCCAGAGCCAGCTCTTACACAATGGCCAGACTGGGTCAGACCAAAGGTCCACCCAGCCCAGTATCCTGTCTGCCGACAGCAGCCAATGCCAGGTGCTTCAGAGGGAATGAACAGAACAGATAATCATCAAGTGATTTATCCCCTCGCCCATTCCCAGCTTCTGGCAAACAGAGGCTAGGGACACCTCCCTGCCCATCCTGGCTAATAGCCATTGATGGACCTACCCTCCATGAACTTATCTAGTTCTTTTTTGAACCCTGTCATAGCCTTGGCCTTCACCACATCCTCTGGCAAAGAGTTCCACAGGTTGACTGTGTGTTGTGGTGAAGAAATACTTCCTTTTGTTTGTTTCAAACCTGTCGCCTGTTAATTTCATTTGGTGACCCTAGTTCTTGTGTTATGAGAAGTAAATAACACTTCCGTTATCTACTTTCTCCACACCAGTCATGATTTTATAGACCTCTATCATATCCCCCCTTAATCGTCTCTTTCCAAGCTGAAAAGTCCCAATCTTATTAAATCTCTCCTCATATGGCAGCCATTCCATACCCCTAATCATTTTGTCGCCTTTTTCCAATTCCAATACATCTTTTCTGAGATGAGGTGACCACATCTGCACGCAGTATTCAAGATGTGAGCGCACCAAGGGTTTAAGATAGCGGCAATGTGACATTTTCTGTCGTATTATCTGTCGCTTCCTAATGATTCCCAACATTCTCGTCCCTTTATTGACTGCTGCTGCATCTTGAGTGGATGTTTTCAGAGAACTCTCCACAATGACTCCAAGCTCTCTCTTGAGCGGTAACAGCTAATTTAGACCCCATCATTTTATATGTATAGTTGGGATTTTGTTTTCCAATGTGCTTTACTTTACATATATCCACATTGAATTTCATCTGCCATTTTGGTTCCCCGACACCCAGTTTGAGAGATCCTTTTGTAGCTCTTTGCAGTCTGCTTTGGACTTAACTATCTTGAGTAGTTTTGTATCTGCAAATTTTGCCACCTCACTGTTTACCCCTTTCTCCAGATCGTTTATGAATATGTTGAACAGTACTGGGCCCAGTGCAGGACCCCTGGCGGTCACCACTATTTACCTCTCTCCATTCTGAAAACTGACCATTTATTCCTACTCTTTGTTTCCTGACTTTTACCCAGTTACCAATCCATGAGAGGACCTTCCCTCTTATCCCATGACAGCTGACTTTGCATAAAAGCTTTTGGTGAGGGACCTTGTCAAAGGCTTTCGGACAATCTAAGTACACTATGTCCACTGGCTCCCCCTTGTCCACATGCTTGTTGACTCTTGGGCAGCACCATCCCAAGCAGCAGGGGGCAGTGCAGTTCGCACTCCCGCTTGCCAGGACACCCGCACGGTCCCAGCCCAGCCCCACCCGTGCCGTGCCGCACTACGTACCAGCACATACCAGGTGGCTCACGTTCCTGGCTGCCTCATAGTAGCCGTCCGCGCACTCGGAGCAGAAGGAGCCGCCGTAGCCTGGGCTGCACATGCACAGGCCAGTGCCCGCACGCGTCCCCTCGCCGTCACATTTACCATTCCCGCTGCACGGCTGCTGGTGCCCACCAGCACATGCTGCCGGGGAGACGGGGTTGCTGTGCTCATCACCGGTGCCAGGCACAGAACCTGTCCCATCCCACAGTGCCCGCACCCACCTCCGACCCCCTGCCCATGGCACCTGTCCCTCTGCCCAACCCTACCCATGGTGCCACCCTTCAAAGCCCCAGTTCCTGCCCACAGCACACTCCTCCTCCCCCGCCCCCGGACATCTGTCCCCCATCCCAACCCCTATCCACTGCCCCTCCCAGGCCCCAGTTCCTGCCCATGGCACCTGTCCAGGCCCCCATGCCTGCCTGCTCCTCCATCCCTTCCCATGGTGCCCTGCCCATGGCCCCCAGCCTGGCCCTGAGGAGAGGTGCTCCAGAAGCCAGCAGGGCTGGTGACTCACGCAGGCAGTCAGGGCCATAGGTGCCAGGTGGGCAGCAGACCTTCAGCATGTCCATGCAGCAGAGCCACTGGAAGAAGTCAGGGTGCTGCTGCTGTCTGAGGGAAACAGCAGGAAACACTGTTACCCCCACAGGGGAAGCCTGTTAAGGTAGGTCCTACATAAACGCTGCACCCGGTGCTACCACTGCTGGCTGTGCCCATTGTCCAGGCACCTTTCGCTGCCCTGGACATGGACATCTGGGCAGGATGCAAAGTCCCCCCCTCCTCCCCGCACCCTGCTGCCCTGGGCCCTACCCCTGCCCACTCACCTCCACGCAGCGGCTGCCGCCCAGGATGGGGCAGTGCACAGCCCATCTCCAGGGAGATGGCAGCTGGTGGCCCGTGTCTGGATGGGAGTCACCCAGGTACTTGGCCCAGAAGAAGGGAAGCCTGGGTCAGGCCCAGATCACAGTCCCAGTGTGGCACATACCCTGCTGCTCCTTGCCCAGTCACTCACCCCTGGAACCACCAGCTCTCCACGTGCTCTTCACTCTGCTCCAGCAGCTGGTGACACGCAAAGTCCGACTTCACACACGCTCTCCAGCACCTCCAGCAGGCGCGTCTCACTGCGCAGGAACAGGGGTCAGGGCATTGTAGACACTGCCCATAGCACCTCCCCAGCCCAGGCCATCAGCCCACAGGACCCTCCTCCCCGCCTCGCCCACCGGACCCCATAGCGCTCCCGCAACAGACCAGCAGCCCCCAGGCCCCATCAAGACCAGCAGCCCCCACAGTACCCTCTTCTCTGTTGACACAGTGGGAGGTTTTTTTCTTAATGTTTTGCATGAATCCTGTGTGTGCCTCAGTTTCCTCTGTGTGTTACCTCAATGCCTAGGTGGTGGGACAAAAGTGTGTGATTTTTGCTGAGACCCTAGTGGGCAGGTGGGGCTGCCTCTAGCTGTCTGCATGCAGACAATGGCCAAAACACTCCATAACCTGGCAACTGATGGTCTGACAAGTTGGAGCAAAGTGAGAGGTGGTGACCAGGTGACCTGTTTGCCAGGAAGGAAGAGGAGCCACGGGTGTGTCTGAGGCTGAGCTGGTGGAAGCTGGGTGGGTCGTCTCCTGGCTTGGGACTGAGGGGGAGAGCCAGGGCCCTGGATCCCCCCCAAGCTGGATTTTGCTGCAGGTCCCTGATTTCTGTGCTCACAAGCTCTGTTCTACACTGGGTTCCAGACATCTAGCAACCCATCTGTGTCACATGCTGGCTGGGAGTCACTGCTGGCTGCAGAGTGGGGGGCAGGGCATTTGGGGGTACGTGAGACTCCCCAGGGGTCCTGTCCAGGGGGACTCGCTGCAGGGAGTGAACGGGGCGAGCAGGAGGCTGACCGCTCCAAGGTCGGACCCAAGAAGTGCCGAAGCCAGGCAGGCTCCTTGTCCTGGTGAGTGTGGCCTGAGGCTTCATGCAGAGACATTCCCGAGCACTGAGACCGACTCACCACACCCACTGGCCCCATAGCAACCCCCCACCCAGACCACCCAGCCCCACGACCCAACCTATGGTCTCATAGTCCTGCCCCTGCCTGGACCATCAGACCCATAGTGCCCCTCTCCTTCCCTGACCAAACTGCCAGCTCCATAGCGCCCCCAACCAGACTAGCTCCTTAGCACCCCTTTGCCCAGACCACCAGCCCCACAGTGCCCCCTCAGACCACCAGCCCCATAACATCCTCCTCCCTCCCATGACCCTCAGTCTCCCCTGACCTCCCCCTTGTCCCATAGTCCCCCCTTGCCTTGACCACCAGCCCTATAGGGCCTCCCTCCTCCCTGACCCAGCCCGCCAGGCCCATAGCACCCCCCACACCAGATCACCAGCCCCTGGTGTCTCCCCACAAAACTACTGGTCCAGCCCCCAGCTCATGATAGCAGCTGGAGCTCCAGGAAGCCTGCTCTCTGTGAGATCTTCACCTCCAGGGTAGAGCCCCAGACTGGAGGGCAGGGCAGCACTGAGCTCCTGTCCACACACACACACCCCTGTGGGTGAGCTGGGACAGGAGTCGGGCAGCGCTCCCCCTGCCTATCATGCCACCCGCTCACCTGTGTGCATATTTCGCCAGCTTCTCCTCCTCCCAGGCCGTGTTCCCTCCCCGAAATTCTCCCGCTCAGTCCGCTCCAGGCCTAGGGAAGTAAGGGAAGGTCACAGCCCCAGCCCAGGCCCAGTCCCACAGCAAACCCCTCCGAACCCACGCACCCAGCCCCACCCCAGCAACAATCCTAAGGCCCAACCCTAGCACCCTCCCAACCCAGCTATGCCCCATAGCCCCAACCCCACGCTCAGCTTCTCCCTTGGGGGAGGGGGGGCAGTGCTGTGTGGGGAACCCAGCACTAGTGCCCATGGGGGGCACCAATCCTGCTGCACTCAGTGACTGGTCCTGGGAAACACCCAGCCGCCTCCCTCTGCCCCACAACCCCGCACCTTAAGAAAGCTGCTGGCGAGTCCTGGCAGGTCTGGCAGGGCTCAGGTGGGGAGGAGCCTGTGCCCAAGGGCCCAGCAGCAGCCCCAGCAGCAAGGGCAGGAGCCTTCTCCCACGCAACCCCATCCTCAGGGCAGCGCAGGCTGGGGAGAGAGCAGCAGCCCTGACACACAGGCCTGGCTAGGGGGCACGGGGCCTGGCACAGCCCTTCCTGGGCAGCCAGCTGGGGCCGTGTGGGGGCACGAGGCAGGTCCCAGACGATGCCCCTGAAGCTTTATCCCCCTCCCACCTGTGGGGCTCAGCACCGAATGGGGGTTGCGGGCCCTCCCCCAATTCCGGTTCCCACACTGCGCCGCTCCGTAGGAGCTGGGGGAGGAGACCACCTGGCGGGGGGCCAGGCGGGACTGGGGGGGTGGGGCCGGACTCAGGGGGGCCAGGCGGGACTGGACTCAGGGGCACTGTAGGGCAGGGGGGCCGGGGCAGGACCGGGGTGGGGGGGGGAGGGCTAGGAGGAGTGGTGGGGCGGGGGGGGGAGGGCTGAGGGCACGGGGGGGGCGGGGCTGGACCAGAGGGGCAGGGACCTGGGGGGGGGGGCTGCGAGGAGTGGTGGGGCAGAGGGGGAGAGGCCAGGGCAGGACCGGGAGAGGACTGAGGGCACTGGGGGGCCGTGGGGCGGGGCAGGACCGGTGGGGACGGGGTGGGGGGGGAAAGGCTGAGGGGACGGGGAGGGGCAGGGCTGGGCCAGGGCGGCCGGGGAGCAGGACCGGGGGCAATGCGGGGCCGGAGCAGGACCGGGCGGGGGCTGGGAGGAGTGGTGGGGACGGGGGGGGGCAGGGCTGGGCGAGGGGCACGGGGACCTGGGAGAGTGTGGGGGCGGAGAGGGGAGGAGTAGTGGGGGTGAGGGGGGGGGGGGGGTCGGGGGGGGGGGGGGGGGGGGGGAGGGGACCTGGGGGGGCTATGAGGAGTGGGGGAGCGGACGGGGGAAGGGCTGAGGGCATGGGGCGGGGCGGGGAAGGGGACCTGGGGGGGCTTTGAGGAGTGGTGGGGCGGGGGGGAGGGCTGAGGGGGCGGGGGGGGCTGGGCTAGGGGCACGGGGCAGGGGGACCTGGGGGGGCTGGGAGAAGTGGTGGGGCGGAGGGCAGGAGTGGTGGGGGTGAGGGGGGGCAGGGGACCTGGGGGGGCTGGGAGGAGTGGTGGGGCGGAGGAGTGTGGGGGGGCCGGGGGCACGGGGCGGGGACCGGGGGGGGGCTGGGAGGAGTGGTGGGGCGGAGGAGTGTGGGGGGCCGGGGGCACGGGGCGGGCGGGAGGGGACCTGGGGGGGCTGGGAGGAGTGGTGGGCGGAGGGCAGGAGTGGTGGGGTGAGGGGGTGGCAGGGACCTGGGGGGGCTAGGAGGAGTGGTGGGGCGGAGGAGTGTGGGGGGGCCGGGGGCACGGGGCGGGCGGGAGGAGTGGGGGGGCGGAGGGCAGGAGTGGTGGGGTGAGGGGGGGGGGCAGGGGACCTGGGGGGGCTAGGAGGAGTGGTGGGGGCGGAGGAGTGGGGGGGGGCCGGGGGCACGGGGCGGGCGGGGCGGAGTGGGGGAGCGGAGGGGGGCAGGGCTGGGGGGGGGATACAAGCTGGACGCTCAGGAGCGGGTCAAAGCCCCGCAGCGGGGGGGGGGGGCCGCGCGAGAACAGCCCCGCCCGGGGAGCAGCCGCGCGGCAGCGGGGGGGGGGGGGGATGCCCGGCGCGGATCCGCCCCGCCCCGCCCCCACCTGCCCGGCCCAGCGCGCGAGGCCGATGCTGCAGCCTGCGACTCCCTGCAGCGCCCACGCGCTGCGCCGCGCTCCGCCAATGGCAGCAGGCCCTGCGCAGCAACGTCACCCACCGATACGCAGCCAATCAGCGCGCCCCGCGCGGGAGGCACCTGTTAACGGGGCACTGCCAGGACCCTGGTTCTCCTCCCTCCCGCCCTACGGGCCGCCCATTGGCTCCTCCGCCGCCAGGCCCCGCCCCTTTCCATCTCCCTCCCACCCTGGCCCAGCCCTGCCCCACCCTGGCCCCACCCGCCCCACTGGTGGCCAGGCCCCATCCCCACCCTGGCCCCACCCGTGGCCAGACCCTGCCCCAGCCTATCACAGCCCTGCCCCACCCTGGCCCCACCCCACCCCACTGGTAGCCAGGCCCCATCCCCACCCTGGCCCCACCCATGCCAGACCCTGCCCCAGCCTATCCCAGCCCTGCCCCACTCATGGCCAGGCCCCACCCCACCCCCCAGCCTGCCACAGCCCCGCCCCTACCCCTGTCATAGCCCCACCCCACTCGTGGCCAGACCCCACCCCCGGCCCACCCTAGCCCCGCTCCACTTGTGCCAGGCCCCAGCTACTTGCTTCTAGCCCGGAGCCCAGGAAAAGCTAAGGCCCGTTAGAAAAATAACCAGCCTTTATTGGGAGCATGGGGGCAGTGACCCGCAGAGCCCGCCGCAGGCAGGGGCCAGCACAGGTTTGCCCTCCAGGCCCAGCCCAGGTGGTGCAGAGACAGTGGCAGATACACTCTGGCTCTGCAGGAGAACATAGAAGGGCCACACTGCTCAGGCCAAAGGTCCACCTAGCCCCCTATCCTGTCTGCCGACAGTGCCAGAGTCGCAGGGGACAGAGCTCAGTCACGTGGAGCCCATGGCTGGAGGGAGCTCCCCAGCCTCACTCTTGGCAACCATCGGTACTTGTCCACTCCCAGGCAGGGCGGACGCCTGGGCTGGGCAGCGCCATCAGGCTTCTGCAGCTGGCACTCTCGGATGGCGCGCTGCAAGCTGTTCGCCGATCCACAGGAGTGCTTCTTCAGGCTGCTCTTCTGCTCCCTGCCGGCAGCAGTGCCAGCCAGCGCCAGGAGGAAAGGTGGGCAGCTGGGAGGGCAGCGTGAAGATGGGCACTGTGCGGAAGAGCTCTGGGATGTCGGCCGGCCGGAGGAGATCCTCAAAGCAGGCCACCAGGTACCGGCCCCCAGCCTTGCAGCCAGGAAATCGGGAAGGACGCAGTTTGAGGGAGGCTGAGAAAGCGCTGTACGGATCGTCCTGCGGCAGCTGTTCCCCCTGCTTCCAGAGCAGCCACTCCATGCACCTGGCCACGGCGCCCCTGGAGAACAGCAGGACCACCGTGCCACCCTCCTGTAGCACCCGCAGCCGCTGGGCATGGAACCACTGCATGGGACCGATGGCACAGAGCTCAGCCCGGCTCCACATTTCCACTGACACCACCAGCTGCAAGCCGTGTCAGGGCACAGGCCAGGGTGCTCACCAGCCGCTCGAAGCCAGCGTGGTCGGGCGAGTAGAGGATCAGGGCGCGCCGGCCCCGCAGCACCCCTGCAGAGACAGAGAGGGCTGTTAGCGCTGAGCGCCAGGCTGGGCTGAGCCAGGGAGCAGGCAGGGCGGCTCTACAGGCTGCGTGCAGCCCATTCGCTCACTCCCACTGCCTGGCCCCATGCTCTGCTCACTCAGGCTCTGGCAGCTCTGCCTGGCAGGGTCATAGAGACCTGCCCCCACCCCAAGCCCAGGTGTGAGGGCACATGTGCCAGGTGCAGCATCCCACCCTGGAGAGCTGTGCCAGGGGCCCATGGCCCAGGAAAGGAAAGGCTCCTGCTCCTCCTTGCTGTCTTGGCCCTAGCCCAGGCGCCCCAAGGTTCAGCACCCCACTCAGACCTGCTCATGCCCCCATAGGGCGTCCTCTCCCAAGCACTCACCACCAGAGCTATAATCCTCCTTCAGCATCTTCAGCCACCCTGGAAAATAAAAGGGGAGCCCTGGTGAATTAGCAGGTCTGGCACTGCTCCCGCACCCACCCCAGCAGAACCAGACCCACAAAATCTAGGGTGCAGGAAGAAATGGGTGGAGCAAAACCCAGCTCGGTCTAAGGTACATCTTAGATTGGGGGGGAGGGCAGTTGCTCAGTAGGGGGGCCTCTCCCCCTGTAGTCAGTGCTGGGCCCCAGTGTGGTGCTGGGGGGGGGCCTGTGCTCTCAAGAGGGGGGCTCAATAGGGGGTGCTCTCTCCCTGCAGTTACTGCTGGCCCCAGTGCCCCACGCAGCACTAGGATCTGTGGAGAAGGGGACTTGGCAGTGCAGGGAGTGGGAGAGCAGTGCCATAGCGCAGCCAGGAGTGGGTTGGGAGCTCTGACCTTTCAGATTTTCCTTCTTGAGCAGGAGCAGGAGCAGGATGCAGAAGGTGGTGAGGAGACCCCCCATCCAAGCCAGCACCCAGTGGGGCACGGAGATCTGCAGGACACAGGGGTTAGGGTTGCCAGGTTTCCGGTTTTCAACAGGAACGCCCAGTCAAAAAGGGACCCTGGCAGCTCCGGTCAGCACTGCTGACTGGGCTGTTAGAAGTCCGGTCAGAGGGGCTGGCAGACTCCCTACCTGGCTCCACGTGGCTCCCAGAACCAGTGACACATCCCTCAGATCCTAGGCAGAGGCAGGGCCAGGGAGGCTCCGTGCATTGCCCCTGCCCTGAGTGCCGGCTCCGCAGCTCCCACTGGCCGAGACGCACAGCCAATGGGAGCTGTGGGGGCAAGCGCCTTGCAGGCGGGGGCAGCATGCACCAAGCAGAGCCACCTAGCTCGTTTCTGCCTAGGAGCTGAGGGACATGTCACCACTCCCCAAGGAAGAGCTGCCGAGAGCCCACACCCACAACCCCCTGCCTAAACCACTCATTTCTGAACCCACCCTGGAGTGCACTCCCCCAGCCAGGAGCCCTCACCCCCTCCTGCACCACAACCCCTGCCCCAGCCAGGTGAAAACAAGCAAGGGAGTGAGGGTGGGGGGGAGCAAGCAACAGAGGGATGGGGCTGAGTGAGCGGGGGTGGGGCCTCAGAAGGGGCGGGGCAAGAGTGTTTGGTTTTTATGTGATTACAACATGGGCAGGTTGTGCTCAGGGCACAGGGTGGGGGGAGCAGAAGAGAAGAGGGTTCGGGGCTGGAGCCCCTGGTGGCAGCGAATTATCCCAAGGCAGGCTCAAAGGACGGACACACACACACAGCTTTGGACTGGCAGCTCAGCAGCTTTCCTGCTCTCTCCAGAATTGCCACGCCCAGGGGAGTGCCTGGCCACAGGCTGACCCCTTGCCTGAGGCCCTCCTGTCACAGAGTGTGGGGGAGTCAGGGCCTGGCCCCCCACTTCCTGCGATTCACCATGACTCTCAGCCAGCCAGTGGAACAGAAGGTTATTAGCCAACAGGAACACCGAGCTTGTAGGTACCAGAGAACAGGACCCCTCAGTCAGGTCCATCTTGGGGGGCAGGGAGGCCAGAGCCCCATCTGGGCCTCCCTCCATTTCCCAGACAGCTCCAACTGAAACTCTTCCCAGCAGTCTCACCCAGCCTCCCCCCGGCTCCTCTCCAGCCTTTGTCCAGTTTCCCGGGCAAAAGGTGTCACCTGGCCCAGGTATCGTCCCTCAAGTGAAGTCATACCCTGGTATCCCATCCCCAATGCAGACAGTCCATAAAACTCCCCTGCAATATTCCCCGGTCAATCCGCCCCACTCCCTACTCCATCACACCTCCTTTAACCCTGCCCCTTCCAGGGAGCTGCACCCTATCCCTCCCTCCCAACAGGGCCACTAGGAGCCCCCTTCACAGGCAGGAGGGAAGGGCGGTCCTGGGGGTCCAGCATCCCCCTCGCCCCGCACTGGGCTCAGCCCCAGCACTGGGTCCAACAAGCGTTGTTCAGCTCCAGAGCAGAGAGGCCCTGGCACAATGGGGCCAGCCGCCCCCCCCGCCCCCCGAGCCTCCCCCGACATACTCACACTTCTCCAGTGAGCAGGCCCAGCCGGTGCCCACCACGCTGCCCTCAGCATGCCAGACCTGTGGAGACAGCTGCCTGTTACTGACGCAGCGCAAGGACCCATTACACCCACGGGTGCCGCTCCCGCACAGCACTGACCTGCAGACACTGCCCAGCCTGCACATCCCGTCGCAGCTGCTGCTCCAGGGCCCCCACCGCAACTCCCTGCACAGAAGGCAAAGGATGGGAATGATACAGGAGCTGCTGGGTGGTCCCTGCAGGCCCTGCCCTCCATGGAGCTGCATAGGGCAAGGGGCCCCCTCAACCATGCAGGTGGAGCTGGCCAGTGGAACGCAGGTGCCATGCTCCATGGCACAGAGCAACATGTTCCCTTGCGGGTCCCTGGTCTCCATCAGCAAGAGGTCGGCCGGCTGGCCCTGCATGGCGCCTAGGGCAGAGGAGAGGCTGAGGGGGCCACCAGGCTCAGGGGAACCCGAGCCCAGCTAGCCCCCCTTAGAGCAGAGATGGTGTCCGCGCCCCAGCGTGGCACTCACCTTCCAGCAGGCACTGCGTGAGCTGGACCCGCCCACCACTCCACACCTGGAGAGACAACAGGGTCAGCAACTAGTCTAGGCAAGAGAAAGTTGTGAACTGCAGAGGTGGGGCAGATGGTTGCATTCAAGGCATAAACTCGGGGACAGGGAAGCAGCTGCGAGGGCACCTGGGGCATCCCGGCCCAGCCCGGAGGGAGCGGGAATGCCGAGCCCCGGCCCTGTGGCTCTGCTGGGGGATCCCGGCCCAGCCCGGAGGGAGCGGGAATGCCGAGCCCCGGCCCTGTGGCTCTGCTGGGGGGATCCCGGCCCAGCCCGAGGGAGCGGGAATGCCGAGCCCCGGCCCTGTGGCTCTGCTGGGGGATCCCGGGCCCAGCCCGGAGGGAGCGGGAATGCCCGAGCCCCGACCCTGTGGCTCTGCTGGGGGATCCCGGCCCAGCCCGGAGGGAGCGGGAATGCAGAGCCCCGGCCCTGTGGCTCTGGCTGGGGGGATCCCGGCCCAGCCCGGAGGGAGCGGGAATGCAGAGCCCCGGCCCTGTGGCTCTGCTGGGGGGATCCCGGCCCAGCCCGGAGGGAGCGGGAATGCCGAGCCCCGGCCCTGTGGCTCTGCTGGGGGGATCCCGGCCCAGCCCGGAGGGAGCGGGAATGCCGAGCCCCGGCCCTGTGGCTCTGCTGGGGGGATCCCGGCCCAGCCCGGAGGGAGCGGGAATGCCGAGCCCCGGCCCCTGTGGCTCTGCTGGGGGGATCCCGGCCCAGCCCGGAGGGAGCGGGAATGCCGAGCCCCGGCCCTGTGGCTCTGCTGGGGGGGATCCCGGCCCAGCCCGGAGGGAGCGGGAATGCCGAGCCCCGGCCCTGTGGCTCTGCTGGGGGGGATCCCGGCCCAGCCCGGAGGGAGCGGGAATGCCGAGCCCCGGCCCTGTGGCTCTGCTGGGGGGATCCCGGCCCAGCCCGGAGGGAGCGGGAATGCCGAGCCCCGGCCCTGTGGCTCTGCTGGGGGGATCCCGGCCCAGCCCGGAGGGAGCGGGAATGCCGAGCCCCGGCCCTGTGGCTCTGCTGGGGGGATCCCGGCCCAGCCCGGAGGGAGCGGGAATGCCGAGCCCCGGCCCTGTGGCTCTGCTGGGGGGATCCCGGCCCAGCCCGGAGGGAGCGGGAATGCCGAGCCCCGGCCCTGTGGCTCTGCTGGGGGGATCCCGGCCCAGCCCGGAGGGAGCGGGAATGCCGAGCCCCGGCCCTGTGGCTCTGCTGGGGGGGATCCCGGCCCAGCCCGGAGGGAGCGGGAATGCCGAGCCCCGGCCCTGTGGCTCTGCTGGGGGGGATCCCGGCCCAGCCCGGAGGGAAGCGGGAATGCCGAGCCCCGGCCCTGTGGCTCTGCTGGGGGGATCCCGGCCCAGCCCGGAGGGAGCGGGAATGCCGAGCCCCGGCCCTGTGGCTCTGCTGGGGGGATCCCGGCCCAGCCCGGAGGGAGCGGGAATGCCGAGCCCCGGCCCTGTGGCTCTGCTGGGGGGATCCCGGCCCAGCCCGGAGGGAGCGGGAATGCCGAGCCCCGGCCCTGTGGCTCTGCTGGGGGGATCCCGGCCCAGCCCGGAGGGAGCGGGAATGCCGAGCCCCGGCCCTGTGGCTCTGCTGGGGGGATCCCGGCCCAGCCCGGAGGGAGCGGGAATGCCGAGCCCCGGCCCTGTGGCTCTGCTGGGGGGATCCCGGCCCAGCCCGGAGGGAGCGGGAATGCCGAGCCCCGGCCCTGTGGCTCTGCTGGGGGGATCCCGGCCCAGCCCGGAGGGAGCGGGAATGCCGAGCCCCGGCCCTGTGGCTCTGCTGGGGGATCCCGGCCCAGCCCGGAGGGAGCGGGAATGCCGAGCCCCGGCCCTGTGGCTCTGCTGGGGGGATCCCGGCCCAGCCCGGAGGGAGCGGGAATGCCGAGCCCCCGGCCCTGTGGCTCTGCTGGGGGGATCCCGGCCCAGCCCGGAGGGAGCGGGAATGCCGAGCCCCGGCCCTGTGGCTCTGCTGGGGGGATCCCGGCCCAGCCCGGAGGGAGCGGGAATGCCGAGCCCCGGCCCTGTGGCTCTGCTGGGGGATCCCGGCCCAGCCCGGAGGGAGCGGGAATGCCGAGCCCCGACCCTGTGGCTCTGCTGGGGGATCCCGGCCCAGCCCGGAGGGAGCGGGAATGCCGAGCCCCGACCCTGTGGCTCTGCTGGGGGATCCCGGCCCAGCCCGGAGGGAGCGGGAATGCCGAGCCCCGACCCTGTGGCTCTGCCAGCTGGTGCTCCCTGTCCAGGGTCTCCTACCTGGACACACAGGTTCGGATGAGGCTGCAACGTCCCAAACTCATGGAGAGTCTGCAGGGAGGAGGGAGGGGCTATGACATGCAAACCCCAGTGCCTGAGCACACACTGCTCCACCCCCTCTCTTCTCCTGCCCCACCCCGATGCGCATCCCCCCTCTCCACACCCCCATCCCCCCACCTCCCCCTGCCCTTCCCCCATCCCTCCCCCAAACGACTGCCCCTTTCTCCACCCGCCCCACCTGCTTGCCCATCCCGGCCAGCAGACCCACTCACAGGCAGGGTGAGGGCCTGACGCAGGTGTGGCAGCTCATGGCAGGGCCCGGCCCTCTTCAGCCTCCAGCAGGGCACGAGCTCGGCCGGAAACAGCACATGGCACCAACACAGAGCAGCTCAGCCTCCCCGCGGTGAGACGCAGCTTCAGCTGGGCCTGTGCCCACAGCCGGGTCCACGCCATAGGGTCTGCAACAGCCATGGGGCAAAGGGCTCGGCACGGCCCGCCCTGGGCACGGCCCGCCCTGGGCACGGCCCGCCCTGGGCACGGCCCGCCCTGGACACGGCCCTCCACCACCCGCCTGCCGTTCCCCACTCCCTCTCGCTGCCAGCAGTGCCAGCCTGGCACGGCTCACTACCCCTCCCACTACCTGATCCCGATCACCCAGAGGCCCCCCAGCTCACAGATATAACCCCCTGCCCAGAGCCCCCCCATCAAGCCCAGCTCACAGGCAATCCCTGCTGAGAGCCCCCCCGTCATGAAGTTTGGGGTGAGAGGGCCCTGCATGCCCCCCCACCCCCCGACTTCCTGCGATTCACCGTGACTCTCAGCCAGCCAGTCAAACAGAAGATTTATTAGACAACAGGACATGGTCTAACACTGAGCTTTTAGGGGTCCTGTTCTCTGCACCTACGTCGGGTCCGTCTCGGGGGGAGGGAGGGGAAGAGAGCCCAGACCCCGGTTCTGGCCTCCCTCCATTTCCCCAGCCAGCTCCAAACTGCCAACCCCACTCCAGCAGCCTCACCCAGCCACACACCCCCCGGCTCCTCCTCCAGCTTTGTCCAGTTTCCAGGGCAGAAGGTGTCACCTGGTCCCATCCCCCTCCAGGTTACCTGCTCAGGTAACTCTCTGCAGCGAAGTCACCCCTTGACATCCCATCACCATCTCGTACCAATGCAGACAGTACCAGCAAAACTCCCACACAACATCCCCAGGTCAATCCTCCATACTTCGTCACACCCTCAACACCTGCCCAGAGCCCCCCAACTCCCACTCCCAGCACAGACAAGACCCCCTGTCCAGAGTCCCCCGCAACTCCTGCCCCACACCCACCCAGCGCACAGCCAACTCTCGCACCCAGACCCCCACAACTTCCCATCCCAGCACACAGACAGGAGCCCTGCCCCCCCCAGCACACCCCTCCCCAAGACAGGTATAGACGACTGTGGCCTAATTACCCTGCGTGAAGGGGCAGCGGCTGGTCCTGGGGGGATCCGGGATATCTGGCCAGACCTGGGCAAGAAACAGCGTGATCATACCCCGCACCCTGGGGACAGCGCCCCCTGCTGGGCCCCCACTCTGCCCTGGGGAACCCCTGGGCTCTCAGTGCCCCCTACCACCCTGGGGACAGCGCCCCCTGCTGGGGCCTCCACTCCACCCTGGGGAACCCCTGGGCTCTCAGTGCCCCCTACCACCCTGGGGACAGCGCCCCCTGCTGGGGCCTCCACTCCACCCTGGGGAACCCCTGGGCTCTCAGTGCCCCCCACCCCAGGGACAGCACCCCCTGCTCCCCCCATAAGTGCCTGCCAAGTGCCAGGGCCCATGGGGAGCAGCTCCCAGCCCAGGCCCTACCTGCAGGCAGAGGCAGGGCAGCAGCTGGGCAGAGGGCAGGCTGTAGTTCTGAGGCCCCTTCTGCAGACAGGAACAGAGGAGACACTGGTCACTCGCCACCCCCCACCCTGCCATGCAACTGCCAGTGCCACAAGGTGCCCCTGTGGCCCAGAGCAGGAAACTGAGGGAAGGGCTCACCCCAGGCTGCTGGCAACGCTGGGACAGAACCCAGGAGTCCTGGCTCCCAGGCCCTGGAGCTAAGCTCGCAACCCACTGCCCTCCCATGGAGAGCTGCAGGGAATAAAGGCCAGAGTGCCACTGGGGGTGTGGAGGTCCAGAGGAGCGGGGTGGGGGATGAAGGGCACGGGGGACAGAAGGGGGGCAGGGTACAAAGTGGATAGGGAAGAGGGGTTCTGGGGCAGGCCCCTCACTCACCTCTGTCCTGAGTCCTTTGAGTCCACTTGTCTGGTTCCAGTAGAACCACATGGTGAAGTTCTGCTCCGCGGGCACATCCTGCAACTGCACCACTATGTGCTCCGGCCCCACAGAGAGGTGCAGCCTGGGCACTGCCGTGGGACAGTGAGTGAGACCCCAGCCCAGAAAGCCCTGCCCCAGGGACCCCCCCTCACTGCCCCACGGACCCACAGCCCAGAAAGCCCTGCCCTGGGGACCACTCACTGCCCCAGGGACCCCCAGCCCAGAGCCCACCTCACTGCCCCAGGAACCCCCAGTCCAGAGAACCCCCACCTCAGGAACCACTCACTGCCCCAGGGACCCCCAGCCCAGAAAGCCCTGCCCCAGGGACCCCCCTCACTGCCCCAGGGACCCCCAGCCCAGAAAGCCCTGCCCTGGGGACCACTCACTGCCCCAGGGACCCCCAGCCCAGAGCCCACCTCACTGCCCCAGGAACCCCCAGTCCAGAGAACCCCCACCTCAGGAACCACTCACTGCCCCAGGGACCCCCAGCCCAGAAAGCCCTGCCCCAGGGACCCCCCTCACTGCCCCAGGGACCCGCAGCCCAGAAAGCCCTGCCCCGGGACCCCCCCTCACTGCCCCAGGGACCCGCAGCCCAGAAAGCCCTGCCCCGGGACCCGCAGCCCAGAAAGCCCTGCCCCGGGACCCCCCCTCACTGCCCCAGGGACCCCCATCCCAGAAAGCCCTGCCCCAGGGACCCCCCCTCACTGCCCCAGGGACCCCCAGCCCAGAAAGCCCTGCCCTGGGGACCACTCACTGCCCCAGGAACCCCCAGTCCAGAGAACCCCCACCTCAGGAACCACTCACTGCCCCAGGGACCCCCAGCCAAGAGAGCCCCTGCCCCAGGGACCCTCCCCCTTACTTACTGCCCCAGTCCTGCCAGGGCCTCAGTGGGTGACCCCTGAGCTCTCTGTGCCCAGCTTCCCCTGGGCGGAGGGGCTGGAACTGACCCAGCTGCCAGGCCCAGGGGGCCATGTGAGACAGCCCCATGGGAACGGGGGAACAGGCTGCAGTGGGGGGGGGAGAATCTGGCTCCCACAGATGCTCAGCAAGGGGGGGCCCATTAGGGAGTTGGTGACACCCGCATGAAATCAGGCTTCACAAGCTCCTACCTTGGCACAGCCGGATGGCAGCCCGCGCTGCAGGCCAGGAACAGTCTGGTGGGGGTGGGGGGGAAGGAGAGACAATGCAGGGGGGTCAGCAGGGGCCACAGACAGCTCTGGGGACAGGGGGAGGGGCCGGCAGCCACAGAGAGGGAGGGCAGGGAGAGGGGCCCTGGCAGTCATGGTGGGGAGGGGCTGACAGCCATGGGGGCAGGGAGAGGGACCAGCAGGCATGGGGGGGCTGGGAGAGAGGGAGGGCAGGGAGAGGCGCCAGCAGCAGGTTACCAATCCTGGAATCCCCCCGCTGCCCCAGGCCTGGGGGCTGTGCCGTGCTGGCATTGCGGGCGGGCACTCACCGGGCACACGGTGCGTCTGGCTCAGCACTTCCCGGTACCGGGGACTCGTGTAGGACGTGACGTGCAGCTCCCCTCGCAGGACCGCCTCAAAGCAGTGAAACCACAGGGAGCCCTGGAGGAGCAGGGGTCACTCAGCCAAGGGGGCCCAGCCCAGCCCAGCCCCTCTCTCCCCCCCACCAGGGAGCCAGGGGTCACTCAGCCAAGGGGGCCCAGCCCAGCCCAGCCCCTCTCTCCCCCCACCAGGGAGCCAGGGGTCACTCAGCCAAGGGGGCCCAGCCCAGCCCCTCCCCCTCTCCCCCCCAACCAGGGGGCCAGGGTCACTCAGCCAAGGGGGCCCAGCCCAGCCCCTCCCCCTCTCCCCCCCAACCAGGGGGCCAGGGTCACTCAGCCAAGGGGGCCCAGCCCAGCCCAGCCCCTCTCTCCCCCCCACCAGGGGGCCAGAGGTCACTCAGCCAAGGGGGCCAAACCCAGCCCAGCCCCTCTCCCCCCCCCAACCAGGGGGCCAGGGTCACTCAGCCAAGGGGGCCCAGCCCAGCTCCCCTCCCCACCAGGGAGCCAGGGGTCACTCAGCCAAGGGGGCCCAGCCCAGCCCAGCCCAGCCACTCTCCCCTCCCCCACCAGGGGCCCGGGGTCACTCAGCCAAGGGGGCCCAGCCCAGCCCCGCCCCCACCCCATCTGTCCTGGGGCCTGGACACGACGCCCCTTCAGTCCCCACTGGGAAGCTGAGCGCGTCCCGCGGGGCGTGGGCTCAGTCCATTCTCCCCAAAGCCCCGGCAGGGCTGGGCCACCTACCACGGTGTGGTTGGGGCGTGCCAGGGTGCGGGGCAGCTGGACCTCGAGGGCGACGCAGCGGGAGGAGGGGTACGTCTGTACCGAGAGCAGCACCCAGCTCCGCAGGGGCCCTGAGAGAGCAGGGAGCAAAGGGAGCCCTGAGTGGCAGGCAGGGGCCCGGCAGGCAGGGAGAGGGGCACGGGGTCGGGGCTGCCCGCAGGTCCTCACCACTGTCCCGATGCCGCAGGGCGTCCATCCCAGCTCCGTCTCGGACCCCCTCACCTGCCACCTCCTCCTGGGGCCCTAAAACAGAAACAGCCACTCAACAGGTTGTGCCCCACAGCCCGTGAGGCAGCACGTGCCTGGAGTGGGCCCCAGCCAGCCACGCTCACACCTCTGGCACCTGGTGCCCAGCCCCAACCCCCCGGCTGACCAAGAGCAGACGTGCCTGGCTGGCTCAGCACAGGCCAGGCTGGGGGGCCATGGGCACCCCACACCAGGGCTGCACTAAGGCGAGGGAAATGTTACTCCTGCCTCCACTCTGCCCCTGGGGGGACAGCCCCAAGCCGCTGCCACTCACACACCTGGGGGGTGCAGCAGGGCTCTGGGGGGAGGGGGCGGAGGGAGTGGACAGAACTGGGCTCTGGGGCTGCCTTTCTGCCTGTGATGAAGTGGGGATTTTCCCTTGTTATGTTGTATCTGAGTCTTACTGTTTTGCATGAATGCTGTGTGAGCCTCAGTTTCCCTGTGTATTGCACCAATGTCTGGGTGGTGGGAATAAGCATGTGTGACTTGCGGGGGCTGCTCCAGCTGCCTGCAGGGATGCTATGGCCGCCCCTTTGTCACCTGAGACCCAGGAGGGGGATGACACCAGCTGACTCTTGGCCTGGGAAGTGAGACAAAGACCCGAGGAGCAGCAAAGGGCAGGGCAGGGGCCAGGCAGCTGGAAGGGAGTCAGTCTCTGCTGGCTTGGGGTGCAGGGGGAGGATCAGAGCCCTGGCTCTGGGCTCCCCTCCCCCAAAGATGGGCTTCACTGAAAGTCACTGATTTCTGTGCTAACAAGCTCTTCCCGACGCTGTGGTCCTGTCAACAAATAAACCTTCTGTTTTACGCTGGCGGAGAGTCACATCTGACTGCGGAATTGGGGGGCAGGACCCACTGGGCCCCCCAGGACCCCACCTGGGCGGACTCGCTGTGGGAAGCGCACGGAGGGGCGGGGGATGCTGAATGCTCCGAGGTCAGACCCAGGAAGGTGGAAGCCGTGTGAGCTTCTTGCCCTGCAGACAGGCTGCTCCCAGAGTCCTGCCCGGCTCCGCAGGGAGCAGCTCCAGAGCATCGCCCAGGGACCCCGTGACAGGCCCCAACCTGCTCTCACCCAGCACAGCCAGCTGCAGCTCGACCTTCACGCAGGGGGAGCAGTCGGACCCTGCTGCGCAGTGCAGCACAGACTCCATCCTCATTTGGGTCGGCACCAGAACTGGGCCAGAGGCCAGCCCCACGGCCCCAGGGCTGCACAACACGTCGGCCTCTGCAGAGTGGAGAGAAAACCCTTTACCCTGACACATCCCACCCCAGGCACCGGCACAGCGCCCCACAGCGGGCGAGGGGGCCGTGACAACGTGGGGATTGTCTGTAACACTGTTGTGAACTGTGTGACTGTGCCCAGCCCCTTGGCATCGCCGCCCTGCAGGTGCAGAAGGGTGAAAATGCTGCTTCTTGGGCACAGCAGGATACAGGAGGGCAGCTGGTTGGGGGGTCGGAAGAGGGCGGCATGGACTGGCTGGCACCGCCCCACAGCTACGGAGGACTAGAAAAGACCGGGGAGCCCCACAGCCTGAACACGGGAGAGCTACCAGTGGGACGATCTGGATGCTGGACACACGAACTCAGGGGTTGGCAGCAGGCCAGTGGGAAGAACGGGGCTCCTAGAGACACGGGTCTCTTACCTGGGACCAGTCTGAGACAGAGCAACAGACACAGAAAGGAAACCAAGGGTCTTCCCGCAGCAGCCTGGCTCCTGGGCACCCTGGGCTCTGGCTGTCCCTTCGCTGCTCTCCGCTGAGCCAGGACTGGAACCCGGCACCAGCTGGCGCGGCACAGGGAGATACTCCGAGCGGGGGCTCGCTCAGTGGCCTGGCTGGGCAGAGCTCCCGGGGGGAGGCAGGGGCTGCAGCCCAGAGGCTCAGAGCCATTGTTGTGACCTGCCTTGTTGAAGAGGGCAAACTGAAAGTGTAACCCTGGTGCCCAGGCCAGGACATGGCACAGCCCGTCACCCACATGGCTGGCAATACCAAGGGAATTAGCCAGCTGGCACCGGATGAGGAAGAGCCCGCAATGGGAGGAAAATGGCCCGTGGCTGACACAGCTGCTAACTCTTCCTCTGCCTGCCCCGCAAGAAAGGCATCCTCACGCCGGGGCTTCCAGCCAGGTCCTGGGCTTGCCTTGCTGGGCAGGGGGACTAGCCAGCCCGAGAGGTGTCAGGTGTGGAGTCCCTCGGGAAGTGCTGCTGGAGGAAGTGGCTCGCCGCATGGCCTCCAGGAACATGGAGACTTCATGGGCAGGACGCACCTGGCTGGAGATGCTGGCTAAGCCCAGACCACTACAGCCGCACCAAAGGAGGAAGGAGAACCGGCCACTGGCCCCCTCAGGCAGTACCGAGCGCTCCTCCCCCCATGCAGGTCCCCCCCATCCTAGCAACAGGAGGGGAGAGGAGGGGCAGGTCCCAGTGGCTGAGGAGCAGGAGACTCCAGTGCACCAGAGAGGAGGATGCCCAGGGTGCCGGAGGCCAGGGGCGTCCATCTGCCCCAGAAGCTGCACTCCCTGCCTGGAGCCCACACCCAAAGTGTCACGGAAAGTCACCAAGGCTCATCCTCCCTCTGGCCACCCCCCGCGCTGCTGACCCCTGTAGGCACCGCTGCTCCCCGGCCTGCCCTTCGGCAGAGCAGCACTGCCTGCAGGGCCCTGGGGGCGAGGGCCGGGGCAGATGGCGGGAAGTTCACAGCTGCGCAGGCGTGGTTGGCAGGAGAGCTTTCCCTGACCGTGGGGTGCTGGCCGGGGCACAAGGGCTGCTGGGAAGAGACGGGATCCACTGGGCCAAGATGGGGAAGAGCATCTTCATGCACCGACTCCCCAGTCTAGTGAGTGGGGCTTTAAACTAGGTTCAAAGCTGCAGTGAGAAAAGCCCACAGGCAGCTACAGACAGGCCTGAGCAGAGAGCTAGATGCTGGGCCGGTGGGGCGTGGAAAGTCCGTGGGGTCAGAGCAGCACCTGGGGGGGGGGGTGGAGGGATCAGCATCTCAGCAGTCTGCACACTAAGACAAGGCACACGGGGAAGAACTGGACGCAGCAGCACATCAGGGACATTGTGCCTTAACTGGCCCCAGAGAGCTATGGGGAGTCAGTCTCTGGATAGGATCCTGGCACAGAGGGGCACAGCTCGCTCAGGAAGGACCAGGCAGGATAGAGAGGGAGGAGGGGTCTACACTTGTTCTGGGGGCCAGACGGAGGCGAGAGGCAGGCTGGTTGAAAGTCTCTGAGTAAAGACAAAAGGGGTAAAAAAGAGCGGGGGGGGGAGGGACATAATAATAGGGGTCTCCTCTAGCCCACCAAATCACCCAAAACACAGTTCCTGGTAATAATGGGGGGCTTCAGCTCCCCAGACAGCTGCTGGAAAAGTCAAACTTTCCAGTAAGTTTTTGGAATGTGTTGGGGACAACTTTTTGTTCTGGAAAGTGGAGAAAGTAACCAGAGTGTAGCCACGTTAGTTGGGATTCTGACCCACAGGGAGTAATTGGTAGCGAATCTGAAGGTGGAAGGCATTGGGTGAAAGCAACCAGGAGAGACTTCAGGATTCTAAGGAAAGGACAGAATAAGCAGCAGATTAAGGACAATGGAATTCAAAAAAGCAGACTTCAAAAACCTCAGAGAACTGGTAGGTCAGGGCCCATAGGGAAATCAAAGGAATAAAGGAGTTCAGGGGAGGCACAAACACACAATTACAAGCTATCCTGACATGAAGAAAAGGATAGGAAGAGTATTCAGAGGCCAGTATGACTCCATGAGGAATCTTTAATGACCTGACAATCAAAAAGGAATCCTACAAGAAGCAGATACATGGACAACTTCCTAAGGAGGAATACAAAAGAAAAGCACAAGTGTGTAGGGACAAAATCAGAAAGGCCAAGGCACAAAATGAGTTACACTAGCAAGAAACATAAAAGGCAAGAAGAAAAGATACTATAAATACCCTGGGGAAAGAGAAAGACAAAGAAAAGGGCAGGTGTTCTGCTTAGCAAGGCAGGAGAGCTAATAACTGATGACATCGAGAAAGCTGAGGTGTTTTAGGTTTACTTTGCTTCAATCATCACTAAAAAGGTTAATGGTGACCAGATACTCAGCATAATTAATATTAACAACCAGGGGGAAGGAATGCAAGTCAAAATAAGGAAAGAACAGGTGAAAGAACATTTAGAGAAGAAGTTAGATGTATTCACCTCAGCAAGGCCGGATGAAATTCACCATGGGATACTTAAGGAACTAGCTGAAACAATCTCAGAACCGGAGTACTTGTGGCACCTTAGAGACTAACCAATTTATTTGAGCATAAGCTTTTGTGAGCTGTAGCTCACGAAAACTTATGCTCAAATAAATTGGTTAGTCGCTAAGGTGCCACAAGTACTCCTTTTCTTTTTGCGAATACAGACTAACACGGCTGTTACTCTGAAATCTCAGAACCATTAGCAGTTATCTCTCAGAACTCCTGGAGGATGGGTCATGACCCAGAACATGGAAGACGGGCAAACGTAGCACCTATCTTTAAAAAAGGGAACAAAGTGGACCCAGGGAATTACAGTCCAATCAGCTTAACTTCAGTACCTGGAAAAATACTGGAACAAATGATTAAATTGTCAATTTCTAAGCACCTAGAGGATAATAGTGTTATAAGGAATAGCCAGCATGGATTTATCAAGGACAAATCATGCCAAACCAACCTAATTTCCTTCGTGGACAGGGTTACTGGCTTAGCGAATGGAGGGAAGCTGTAGATGTGGTAAAAAGAAAGAGGAGTACTTGTGGCACCTTAGAGACTAATGCTCAAATCAATTTGTTAGCATAAGCTTTCGTGGGCTAACAAATTGATTTGAGCATTAGTCTCTAAGGTGCCACAAGGACTCCTCGTTCTTTTTGCTGATACAGACTAACACGGCTAGCTCTCCGAAACCTGTAGATGTGATGTATCTTGATTTTAGTCAGGCTTTTGACACAATGCCACATGGCAGCCTCATAAGCAAACTAAAGGGGATGTGGGCTATAGCAGGGGTTTTCAAAGTTTTTTCATTTGTAGACCTCTAAAAAATGTCAAATGGAGATGCAGACCCCTTTGGAAATTTTAGACAGTCTGCAGCCCCGCAGGGGTCCACAGACCGAAAACCACTGGACTAGATGAAAATATTATAAGGTGAGTGCACAACTGGTTGAAAGCCTGTAGTCAAAGAGTAGTTATCAATGGTTTGCTGTCAAACTGGAAGGCTGTATCTAGTAAGAACATGAGAATGGCCAGACTGGGTCAGACCAAAGGTCCATCCAGCCCCGTGTCCTGTCTGCCGACAGTGGCCAATGCCAGGTGCCCCAGAAGGAGCGAACCCAACAGGTAATCCTCAAGTGATCCCCCCCCGTCGCCCATCCCCAGCTTCTGGCAAACAGAGGCGAGAGACACACTCCCTGCCCACCCTGGCTAACCACCACTGATGGACCTGTCCTCCGTGGACTTGTTTAGTTTAAGGTGGTGCAATTTGTCTGTAACAACTTAGCCACCAACTACAATATTGCCACGCAGCTGCCATAACCCGTGCTGCCTTGGCCTTGAGGCTGCTCAAAGAGTCCGTAAAACACTGGTCTCCATGGAACTTTTACTCCAAAAATTCCAGTGGCATACAGCAGACCTCTGTCATACTTTGTCCAAAATAACCAAAAACATCTCACATAAAGTATCCAAAGTATCCTCCATTAAAACTTCAGAAAAACAACAGAGTGTGGAAAGGCAGGGGGAGAGGTGGAAAGAAACCAATTAAGCCTGTCCGGTCAGTTTAAAGTATAGGCTACCAGCAGCCAAGTAAGTAAACCGAGGAAAAAGAAGAAGAAAAGGACATAGTTAGCTCTGAGCCAAGAGCAGGCTCCCTAGGTTGAAACAGTTGGGAACCCTTATCCCTAGGTTCTCATTCTGGCTCTGGGAGAAGAGTGGGGGTTGTTACCGGCTCCTGCAAACCCTGCCATTCTGCACTTTGAAAATGTTTTTTTCTTCCCCTTCTTTCTCTCCACTCCCCCAGGACCAAGTCCCAGCTCCAGTCTCTAAAGGTAGTCTGTTAACTCTGCTTTTGACTTTAAACCCTGTTGTGCCAAATCACCTTTAACCACCCCTAACTAATTTACAACCCTTCAGCAGCCCTTGCTGAAGCAGCACCAAACTCGAAAGATTCCTGGCAGCTTCCCATAATGCTGCCCTCACTTCAAACCTCTCACAAGGGGACTGAAGTGCCTCCTTTCCCTGGAAGGCATTCAGTCCCCATGGGCAGGGACCTTCTTCCACTACCCATATACCAAGGAGGGTGGGCTCCTCAGCCACCCCCATCCCTCTGGGTCCCCTAACACTTCCTCTATTTCCTTTTTAATCTCATCCCAGGGTGACCCCTGCACCTGGTTTGGGCCCTGATTCTTCCTTATCCATGTATCCAAAAAATCCTTTACCCTGGCTTGCCAGAACCCGCAACTACCATCACGAGAGTTCGCGATACCCCCTCCAAGCAAAAAGAAAAGGAGTACTTGTGGCACCTTAGACACTAACCAATTTATTTGAGCATAAGCTTTCGTGAGCTACAGCTCATTGGTTAGTCTCTAAGGTGCCACAAGTACTCCTTTTCTTTTTGCGAATACAGACGAACACGGCTGTTACTCTGAAATCCCTCCAAGCAGCTGCACAGACTGTTGGGGAGGGGGACTTACAGGCTGCCACTCACCTATCCGATGCGATGCATCCGAGTGAGTCACCAGCACCAAGATGTTAGGGGGCTTATTCTTTCACCCACTTACTTCCCTGGTCCTTCTTGCATGAACAGAGAGCAACAATACCCCAAGTCCAAGGTGCAAACAATTCGATGTTTATTGGGGTGAACTTCCAGCAAGAGATGATTCCAGTTTCCTTCCTTAGTGTCCCCCTTCCCAGCTCTGACACCACAGAGGCTTACACCTGTGTCCCTGTTCCCATTCCTGCCCTTAGCCAAACATGATTCCAATTTCCCCATCCCCATTTTCCCCACACCCACCCACTTCCTGATTGACTGCAGACTATATAGTAAAACTTGAGTTCTGCTTAGCTATACCTTAACCAATCATTTTACTAAAATTTAACTAACCAATCCTAACATATTGTAACATGATTATGTAACCAATTATATTCCACCACCTTAATTAGTTTACACCCAGCAAAATTAATTATACAGCAAACAGAAACAATCACAGAACCAGACAGAGATTATACAGACAAACAAGAGGGAAAGGGGGACTCCAGTGATAGAACAAACACAGAAATGAGGATTTCACATCCCAGCTATTGATAAGTGAGTTCTTGCCAGACAAGATGCTACCAAACTAAGTTTCCTTTTACATCTTCTAGGCACTTCCCTTTCTCTGGAGGCCATAGGCGTTATCAGGACAGGATTGTATTTGTAACAGCCCAATAGCACCTTATTTCAGTGTGACTAGTTTGGAATGTGAGGATGTGACCAGTCGCTTCCCAGCTTATGGCTGCCTCTGTTGCTTAGCCAGAGATCTTAGCCTAAGCACAGGGCCTCAGACTGTCACAGTAAGAGAAGGCCCTTACACCGGCAGACAGTGATTTTGATTCTTTCTTTTATCACTTGGCTAGTTCTAGAGGTATAAGACTACACCTAAATTTTTAGAGCATAGGCCTTTACAGACAGGCCTGAATATCTATATCCTAACAGTGGGGCCCATCAGGGTCAGGCCTGGGTCCAGTACTAGTCGATGTTTTTATTAATGGACTTGGATAATGGAGTGGAAATGCGCTTATAAAATCAGCAGCTGACACCAACCTGGGAGGGGTTGCAAGCACTTTAGAAGGCAAGATTAGAATTCAAAATTACCTTGGGAAAATAGAGAACTGGTCTGAATTCAACGAGATGAAATTCAGTAAAGTGCAAAGCACTTCACTTAGGAAGGAAAAATCAAAAGCACAACTCTGTGCCCTGTGTTCATGGCACAGCTGGGCACCGGGGACCCTCAGACCCATTGAGCGAGAGGGGTAGCTGTGTCATGTGTCTCTCCACTGTGCTTGATGGACAGGCTGTGGGAGCCTAGTGACCCTGGGGACCCAGACACCAGAGTCATGTGCCCCCAGCCCCACCTGGGGAGAGAGCATGCCCTGACCCCTGCTAGGGGGGAAGGAGGAATTCCACCTGCCCACCCCCCACGCTTCCCCAGAAACGGCGCTGCAATAGGGCACTTACCCAGCAGCCAGCAGGACAGGCCCTGCAGGAAAAGAAGGGAAAGATCAGGGAGAAACCAGGTCCTCAGCATTCACATGCTAGGACCCCCCCCCCACAGCCAACGACCCATCCCCACGGCGCCCCCTGCTGGGAGACCCCCCCACCTCAGCCAGCGCCCTGCCCCGTCCCCACGGCGACCCCTGCTGGGAGACCCCCCTCCTCAGCCAGCGCCCTGCCCCTTCCCCACGGCACCCCCTGCTGGGAGACCCCCCCCCAGCCAGCGCCCTGCCCCGTCCCCACAGCGCCCCCTGCTGAGAGAGGCCAGGGCTGCATGAGCCAGGAGCCCCCCCAAGCCTCCCTCATTCCAGCAGTGGCTCTAGGCGACACAGACCTCGTGGGCACTCTGTGCCCGGCCCTGTGGGGGGCCAGACTGGGGTCAGCGTCACCCATGCTGTGTGATGGGACAGAGCAGGGCACCGAGCCCACGGCCTGACCCCCACGGGGGATTAGTGGCAGACCGAGCCCCACGGCCTGACCCCCACTGGCTCTCCCCTGGCTGCAAGCAGGGTGCTGCAGCCCACAGCCCGGCCCCTCACTCATGGGGCCGGAACCCGGCCAGCCCTGCACCGGCTGGCCCCGTCTCCATGGCCACAAGCACCAGGCCGGGGTTTATGGCCTCCGCACACGAGCTGCCAGGCCTGGCTGGTTTGTTAGCTGAGCAAACAGCAGCGCCAAGGCCCACGCCCAGCTCTCCCTGTCTGGCGCAGGGCCTGCTCCACCGCCCTGCGTCAGGGGCCCACCGTCCCTGCCAGTGCCCCATGACGGGGGGGGGGGTCGCCCCATCCACCGATTAAGGGGGGGACCGGGCCCCGTCACACTCATCACCTGCTCAGAGCGGCCGAAGGGGCTCCCCCAGGCCAACCGAGGCCCCCTCTGGTTCCGCCTGAGCCAGGCCCCTACACCTCCCCCGCCTCCTCCCCCCCACATCCCCCCCAGCTCGCGTGCCCCAGCCCCTCCTGCCACTCTCACCGCAGCGGGAGGGCGCGTGGGGAGGCATTCACGGGGTGTTTCTCTTGGCAGGTGGTTTGGGGGTGAATTAGCTCTGGGTACCCCCAGCACAGGCCAGCCCCAGGGCACAGCCTGTCCCGTCCCAGTCCCCAAGTCCTTGGCACCAGCCAGTGGAACACAGACCCACTCACCCCATTTGCTCCTGGGGCATCTGTCCCCAGGCAGGGCACCCCGCCGGGAATTGCCCTTCCCTGCCCCCCTCCTGCCAGGAGAGGGGCGCTCTGCGGCAGCCGCCCAGCCAGGGGCTGGATCGGGCCACGGGCAGAGCAGGGGACGCCAAGGCCGTGCCAGGCAGTTGGGCCAGTTACCAGCATAAACAGATACCAACACCTGCAGGCCTGTGGGTGGTGAGGATGGGCCAGGGGAGGCAACCAGGGCTGGAGTGTTGGGGGGGAGCACTATCTTTACTCAACAGCCCCCAACCCGCCCACACCCCATCACTGGCCCCCCCACAGCAGAGCCCCCTCCAGAGCAGCAGTAGGGAGCCCCAATCCCAGCTCATACATACCTGGGAGCAGCTGACAGAGTCCGGGGGGGCGCGGAGCCCCACTCTGGGCATGAGCAGGAGGAAGAGCCCTAAGCCCACAGCCTGCATCTCCGGGGCCTGCAGGGTCAGAGCCAGCGCCAGGGGCTGTCCCCGCCAGCCATGAGGGGCTCCAGCGGGGAGCCCCTTCCCCTTGAAGGGCCAGCACCCAGCTCAGGCCTCCCTTCAGACCGGGCTCCCAGGTCCTGGGGTCCTCCAGGGAGTAGCTGGCCCCCACAACAAGGGCACCTGACTCAGGACTTCCCACTCAGGCCCACGGCCCCAGCCAGGCACCGTGCAGAGGGGGTTGGCATAGCCAGCCCAGCCCTGGGCTTCCAGCTGGCTGAACTCAGCTCAGTGCTCTGGTCTGTGCTGCACCGCACACAGGCTCTGCTCTGCTCTGCTCTGCCCTTTCCTTTCCTTTCCTTTCCTTTTCTTTGCTTTGTCTTGCCTTGCCTTGCCTTGCTTCCCCTCCCCTCAGGCTGCCAGGCAAAGGGCAGGTGGGTTCAAGCCCAGCTTCCTGCTGCTGCTCCCACACACCTGGGTCCTAGTGCAGCCGCCAGGGGTAGGGCGGGGCCAGCCAGGTGCACACAAGCCCTGATTGGGTTCATGGGTAACCTGGCCTGGGCTTAGGGGTGTTGTGGGAGGAACAATATCTTTTATCCGCCCTACCTCGGTTGTGAGGGAGACAAGCTTCGGAGCAGCACAGAGCTCTTCCTCAGGGCTGGGAGAGGGACTGTGGGGGTCCCAGCCGCACAAGGGGAAAGGGATTGTTTGTCTTCAGCAGTTAACATGGATTTCCAGGGCCCATTCAAGGGGAAGCGGGCCCTTTAACTTAAGCCGCCCCACCCCCAGTCACGGGGGGGAGGAAGGGGGGAAGCAGCTGGGGGTGGTTGTTAGTGGGTTACAGACTGTCGTAATAAGCAGAGTCATTTGGAATGCTTGGTTTGGGATAATTGCAACCTCCCTGTCATGCTGAGCCCTCACTTCCTGCAGCCCCTCTCGCTGTAACTCCATCTCCTAGGCTGGGGGGACGGGACTGGAGGGGGCATGTGGCCTTCGTGCTTTTAAACAATCATAAGTTTCAGACTCAGGCACTAAACAAGAGACCCAAGCAGATGCTTCCCTGTGGTATTTTTATGTCCGAGCAACCCTCCCACCATTTTTAGAGGTATCCCAAAGCCGTGCAGCGCTACCAAAGCTGTGTTAGTGAGGGGCAGGGAGAGGCCAGTACCTGAGTCCCACAGCCAGTGGCTCCCCCCGTGTGCCTGCCTCCCTGCACAGCAGTGCCGTGCGAACCCTTTGAGCACTGAGGCCCAGCCCTCCATGCAGCCACAGGCCCCCAGAACAACGGCATTGGGCCAAGTCATCTCGCACTCGGGTCGCTGAACTTGTGACGGGTCTCCCTCGACCGCTGAGCCGGTGTAGGAGAGCGTGGTGCTTGGTGAGGTATTGCTGAGGTCCCACGTCAGAGGTTCCCGGAGCCGGTGGAACCGCAGCGATTACCTACAGCCGCTGTATTATCAGTGAAAAGAACAGGAGGACTTGTGGCACCTTAGAGACGAACCAATTTGTTTGAGCATGAGCTTTCGTGAGCTACAGTATGCATCCGATGAAGGGAGCTGCAGCTCACGAAAGCTCATGCTCAGATAAATTGGTTCGTCTCTAAGGTGCCACAAGTCCTCCTGTTCTTTGTGCGGATACAGGCTAACACGGCTGCTCCCCTGAGACCTGTATTATCAGTGCGGCTGAGGAGCCTCTTTGGCTCCCTCCGGTCTGTCCTGCTCTGTGCAATGCAGAGCAGCGTGCAGGGCCATGCACTGCCCGAGACGTGCAAGTGTCCACACTGAAACTTGCCGTCCCCCCGCCCGATGGAAGGGCCCCGTTACGCCGCCAGCATCCCACCAGCTCCCGAGCGGCGCTGAGCCACACGTGATGCATCGAGGCTGACGTAGCGCAAGTGCCGACACTGCGTTACCGATGTCAACTCTGACAGGCCTCCAGCAGCTGTCCCACAATGCCCCACGCTGACCGCTCTGGTCACAACTGTGATCGCCACTGCCCAGGGAGCCCCCTCCCCCAAAGCCCCTTTTCCTGGTTGTCCCACTTGGCAAGAGCACCTCTATCTGCTCTCCAGTGATGTGCACAACTTCCCAGACGACCCTCTCAGCCCCGCGCTCCAGCCACGCTCTCCTGGCCCCGGGGGGGAGGCAGCTCCAACCAGCCGTAGAAGCAGTGACATCTAGGAGCAGATTGCACTGGGGATGGGGCACGCCGGGACCACCAGCGGTGCCGCGTGACAGCCAAGGAGCTGCGGCAGGCAGAGCAGAAGGCCGGGGAGGCCAACAAGTGATCAGGTGCCAAGCACGCCATCCTCAGCAGAGCCCCCTCTGCCACCCCAGAGACCACTGGGAGCCCAAGTCCCAGGGCCCTGCTATGAACAGCAAGCAGGAGGAGGAGCATGTGTTGTGATGTGTATGTTGTAATATGCTAGAGGCCATATGGGCCTAGAATAAATGCTGTATGCTTGGCATGAGTATGTGAGTTGTGTGTTGGCAACTGAAGCAAAGATTTAAGGTTATGAGCTGTCAAGAATTGTCTGTGCAAAACAAACTTTGTCACGTCCATAAGAGGAAATGGAACGTCTTGGATTATGGCGGCCTGCCCGGAACTGCTCTCCTGGAGGTATGGATGAAAGGCTTAGTAAACAGACAAAGAGCTAATGACGTGATGGTCTGGTCTGTAGAAAAGGTTGCTGGCTATAGCTGAAGTTGGAGTCAGACTCCAACCCAGAGCGCTGAAAAAGAGGCGTGTACTGTGGGGCTCCCCACACCTTGTGATCAGACTGAATTTCAACTGGCCATCAGGATTTCCTTCAGATCATCAGACTCTGGTGTAGTGTGAAAGGAGTGGGAATGTGGACTGAGTGGGGTTTATATTGTAATCAATAAAAATATTTAGAGTATTATATACCAACACTGTGTCCGGTATCTGCCTGCTCCCCCATCCCGTAGGGAGGCCTCTATCAGAGCCAAACATTTGGTGGAGAATGCGAGCAGCGATCCCGCTACCTCTCGCATTTGGCGGAGAATTGCAGGGGGGGAGGGAGAGATATAAGGCGTGCCAGATTGTGAGACGGGGTCTGACAGTGTTGGGGGAGTCTAAAGGGTGACTCCTTATTTGTGGGATTTGTAAGACTAAAAGTACGCTTGGGGAGATACTGCGTGGAGTTTTGGGAACGTGCTATATTAAGTATAAGTGAGTGCGAGCGGGGAGATACTGTGCGAGGTTATTGAGATAATGTTTAAAAAGAGTAAAGGGGTAGAGGAGGCACCCCAATGGATTAAAGTTAAAGCCCCTTCTGTGTTAGAGAAGGAGATTATTGCATTTGGGACCTGCCCTGGGATGGAGGGTGCAGTGGAACTTGATGTGATAATTGATACATTAGAAAACATGTTGGAGAAGTATGTACACCTATACAACCCTAATGCCAGCAAGAAGCAGGCAGCTGTGATCTGGTTGTTGTGGTGGGCTACAAAAAAGGTAATTGAATACAAGGGGGAGGCGTGTGCAGGGCTACAGACCCTGCAAGAACGTTTTAAAATCTGCCAGGAAATTTTAGAGAAGGAAGTGAGGCAAGCACAAATAATGCAGACTCATTTGGAACAGCTGGGAAAACAAACCAGAGAACTGGAAAGGAGAAGGATGGAATGGGGACACGGGCAAGGCTCTCCAACATCAGCTGGGAAGGGAATATTGGGGAACAGATTCTGCCCGTGTGTAGCGCTATGAATATGTTTGCTTGGAATTAACCCCAATAAACATCATTTTGCCTGCACTTTGGACTTCTGGTCTCTGTCTGTGTAACAAGAGCCAGGGGAGAGGGTGAAGGAAAGGAGGCACTTAAGGCAAAAACAAAGTTAATAGACCATCTTAAGAGACAGGACCTGTGACTTGCTCGGAGTGAAGAAAAGAAAAAAAAAAGGTTTTGAAGTGAAAAAGGGAGAGTGAATAGGTTAACCCCTGAAGTTGCTCAGAAACAATTAACTGCAACAGAGAATGGCACTTCTGCAATTCAACTGAGGTGCAAACAAAAGCAAAGAAAAAAAAGCACAGGGTAAGGCAGCTGTACTGCACCTTAAAGAACCGAATGCAGAAGTAAGGGATTTAAAATAAGTGAAGAGTTACAAGTAGCTTTTGAAAAAATTAATACTACAGACTCTGTAGGGAAGGAAACACTTAGGAGTTGTGAAAATGTTAAAAAGTAACATTTGTGGTGTTATAAAAAGGGAATTGATTATGTATTATTATTTTATGATGATTGATTATTGGTTTAATAATAAAACCCAGTTATGTCAATATAAATATATGTGAGGTACAGTCACGCTGAGTGGAACCGTGGTAGTTAAACAAATTATCCAAGGGGGTCAGGTAGAGTGGCTACTGCTACCAGGATGTGGTATCCCCAGAAGGCTTTACAACTATTCTGAGGGGAAATGGACCCTTTCCCCACAGGAATAGTTTGTAATCAAAATCACTAGATATGTATATATATATTGTGACGGAGCTGGGAGTGGGGCAGATTGACCTGGGAATGTCACAGGGGAGTTTTACCGGAACTGTCTGCATGGGGGATGGGATAGCAGGGGGGGGCTTCACTTGAGGGAAGATACCTAAGCCTGTAACCTGAGCCAGGAGGGGGGTTGGGGGCGTGGTGACACTTTTTGCCCTGGAAGCTGGACAAAGGCTGGAGGAGGAGCCGGGGGGAGGCTGGGGGAGTCGGCTGGAGGGGGTTTTGAGTTGGGAGTGGACTGGGGAAACGGAGGGGACCCCAAGTCTGGGGTCTAAGCTCCCTGCCCCCCAGAAGACCTGTCTGAGGGGTCCAGGTTGTACCTACAAGCTCTGTTTGGGACTGTGTTCCTGTCATCCAATAAACCTTCCGCTTTACTGGCTGGCTGAGAGTCATGGTGAATAGCAGGAAGAGGGGGTGCAGGGCCCTGACTCCTCCATACTCTGTGACATATATATATATATATGGGTAGGGGTGTGTGTGTGAGAGAGAGGTTTTTATTGGAACTTGACTGCCTTTGATTATACAAGATGGAAATGTAATCTGGTACCGTATTATACAAAAATAATTAAAGCATCGCAAGGGATATTAGGCAAAAAAGAATTTGTGTATGTAAATATTTGTGTGTAATTATGTAAGGTTTTAAGGACCTAAACCAACACTCATGGTTTGTAAAATCCTGTTTGTAGGTTTAAGATAAATTGGGTTTGTTTTGTTTTTAAATAAAAAAAATAATGCCACTCAAACTCCATTTGAATCTCGCATCCAAAGTTGCAGCATTGCCAGACCCTTTGCCAGACAGGGCCAGATAGTGTGAGGTGGCTTTGGTATTAAGCATTTAGCACTTTGGGTACTTCAATGTGTTTATAAAGTTTAATATCTTTTTAAATGAGGACCAAAGAATATGGCCATGGCAGGGGCAGCCACAACTGGGAAAATGGAGAGAGATTCTGGATCCCTTTTTTTTGTTTGTTTTTTTGTAATAAATAGCAGCTAAGTACTGCGGGAGGGGCACAAAAAGTTAAAAGACAGACAGTGTACCACCTCTGAAGCAAGAGCAGGGGTGAAATGTACAAAAGAAGCAATGTCAGAAACAGGAGCCTTGAAGTGGCTCTAAGCAATCAGACTGTCACAATGTTAAACCTTGAAATAAATGCTAGTGAGTAACCTTGGAACAATGTATAATGTGTGTAATTTTGGGGGGGAAATGTTAAGCATGCTGAAAATGGTAATTGAAAATAAATCTTATGTTCAAAGATCTCATAGTAATACTCTCAGTTATTACCTGTGAATAAACGTAAAGCTTTGCACAGCAGAGAAGCCATTACAAACCTGGTATGCTGTACAAGAAAGGAAACTGAGGTACACCACCTCATGAATTTCATAAATGAACAGTGGGATAATTCACCATTTTCTTTAAGGGTAAAAGCCATTGAAATCTGTCCTGTCTATAGAACAAATCACAGGAAAGTATGGAGATAATTCCTCTGTTTTTCTTGCAATCAGCAAAGAGATTTGTAAAAGAGAGAGAGATTTTTAAGCAATACTCTGTCCCCACGAGGGGTGGGGCTAGGAAAAGTTTATTTTGTTTTTCAAACACTACAGGCAGCTGGTGCTAGCAGAACAACCTAGAAGACCACGGGTCTACTGTTGTGACAAAAATTATGTTGTGTGTTTTGTTGTTGATTGTCTTGTTATTACCATTGTTTTGATGGATATTGTACAAGAAGCGTTAACACATTGCAGCAGCAAAAGTCAACGCCTGGTATGATCTGCCTAGAAAGCGTGGTCTACTCAAGGTGGGAGCTTAACTGATACACTGAATTCCAGGAGAACACCATCTATTCCGAGCCTGCTGCTATTGGGAACAGAGAATGGGGGGTGGGAATAGGTTCCTTGTACACAGTGAATAACAACAACAACAAAAAAGGACAGGAGAGGTAAAGTGGAAAAAAAATGCAAAGGGAAGAAATGGTTAATGTCTGCCACTCCATGGCCCATCAAGGAATAGAGAATATGCTTTTTAAGGTAAAACAAATTGGAGTTTGGCCTAGAGTATGGGAAGACGTAGAGAGATCTGTTAAAAATTGTATAAAATGTGTGGCAAACAGCAATAAAACACCTAGTGCGGGGCCGTTGTTACATCAGAGAATTGTAGGGCCGTGGAGTAGGATACAAATTACTCTATCGATAAGTTGCCGAAAACTTCCCGAGGAAATCAGTATTTTCTGCTGGTGGTGGATTCTTTTTCTGGATGGGTGGAGGCGATTCCCACCCGGAACCACACTGCAGAGACAACCGCTAAGAAACTGTGGGAAGTTGTTTTTAACAGGTATGGAACTCTGAGAGTAATTGATTTGGATAATGGACTGGATTTTGGGGGAAGTAATGAAAAGCTTATTGAAAGCTTTAGGGATAAAGCAGCAGTTACACATTCCTTACCATCCTCAATTATCAGGATCAGTAGAGAGACTGAATCAGACAATTCAACAGGCTCTACGAAAGGTGGGACAGGAGACAAGTAAAGATTGGGATGAGAAATTGTTATGAAGCGTGGGGGAGTCAGGGTCCTGTACCCTTCTTTCCTGCGATTCACATTCACCGTGACTCTCGGCTGGCCAGTAGAAGAGCAGGTTTATTAGAGACGACAGGAACACAGTCCAGACCAGAGCTGGTAGGCATGAACAGGACCCCTTGGTAGGTCCTTCTGGGAGATAGAGACCGTAGACCCCCCACTCTGGGGCTCTCCCCTCTTCCCTAGCCCATTCCAAACTGAAAGAAAAACCCTCCAGCATCCCAACCAGCCTCCCCCCAGCTCCTCCTCCAGCCATTGTCCAGTTTCGCTGGCAAAGGTTTCACCTGGCCCCAACCCCCGTCCCGGCTCAGGTGACAGGCTCTGAAGTATCCCATCCCCAGTGAAACTCCCCTGCCACGTTCCCAGGTCAACACTGCCCCAGGTCAACACTCCCCCCTCCGTGCTGGGTCACAGAAATTACCATTGGTGTTGGCAGCAATTCGAAGTAGTGATCGGTTAAGTACCGGGTACCAGCTGTACCAAATTCTCTTCGGAAAGCCTATGAGACTGTGAAGCCTTCTGCTGTACCCAGGAGTGGGGGAAGTACCAGGGCTCTGACCTGCCAGGCCCAGGGGGGCCGGGGCTCTGAACTGCCAGGCCCAGGGGAGCCGGGGCTCTGACCTGCCAGGCCCGGAGGAGCCGGGGCTCTGACCTGCCAGGCCCGGAGGAGCCGGGGCTCTGACCTGCCAGGCCCAGGGGAGCCGGGGCTCTGACCTGCCAGGCCCAGGGGAGCCGGGGCTCTGACCTGCCAGGCCCAGAGGTGCCGGGGCTCTGACCTGCCAGGCCCAGGGGAGCCGGGGCTCTGACCTGCCAGGCCCAGGGGAGCCGGGGCTCTGACCTGCCAGGCCCAGAGGTGCCGGGGCTCTGACCTGCCAGGCCCAGAGGAGCCGGGGCTCTGACCTGCCAGGCCCAGGGGAGCCGGGGCTCTGACCTGCCAGGCCCAGAGGTGCCGGGGCTCTGACCTGCCAGGCCCAGAGGAGCCGGGGCTCTGACCTGCCAGGCCCAGGGGAGCCGGGGCTCTGACCTGCCAGGCCCAGAGGTGCCGGGGCTCTGACCTGCCAGGCCCAGGGGAGCCGGGGCTCTGACCTGCCAGGCCCAGAGGTGCCGGGGCTCTGACCTGCCAGGCCCAGAGGAGCCGGGGCTCTGACCTGCCAGGCCCAGAGGTGCCGGGGCTCTGACCTGCCAGGCCCAGAGGTGCCGGGGCTCTGACCTGCCAGGCCCAGGGGAGCCGGGGCTCTGAACTGCCGGGCCCAGGGGTGCCGGGGCTCTGAACTGCCGGGCCCAGGGGAGCCGGGGCTCTGACCTGCCAGGCCCAGAGGAGCCGCGGCTCTGACCTTCCGGGCCGAGAGGAGCCGGGGCTCTGACCTGCCAGCCCCAGGGGAGCCGGGGCTCTGACCTGCCGGGCCCAGAGGTGCCCGGGGCTCTGACCTGCCAGGCCCAGAGGAGCCGCGGCTCTGACCTGCCAGGCCCAGGGGAGCCGGAGCTCTGAACTGCCGGGCCCAGGGGGGCCGGGGCTCTGACCTGCCAGGCCCAGGGGAGCCGGGGCTCTGAACTGCCGGGCCCAGGGGTGCCGAGGCTCTGACCTGCCAGGCCCAGAGGTGCCGGGGCTCTGACCTGCCAGGCCCAGAGGTGCCGGGGCTCTGAACTGCCGGGCCCAAGGGTGCCGAGGCTCTGACCTGCCAGGCCCAGAGGTGCCGGGGCTCTGACCTGCCAGGCCCAGAGGTGCCGGGGCTCTGACCTGCCAGGCCCAGGGGGGCCGGGGCTCTGACCTGCCAGGCCCAGGGGAGCCGCGGCTCTGACCTGCCAGGCCCAGGGGAGCCGGGGCTCTGACCTGCCAGGCCCAGAGGTGCCGGGGCTCTGACCTGCCAGGCCCAGAGGAGCCGGGGCTCTGACCTGCCAGGGCCAGAGTTGCCGGGGCTCTGACCTGCCAGGCCCAGGGGAGACGAGGCTCTGACCTGCCAGGGCCAGAGTTGCCGGGGCTCTGACCTGCCAGGCCCGGAGGAGCCGGGGCTCTGACCTGCCAGGCCCAGGGGAGCCGGGGCTCTGACCTGCCAGGCCCAGGGGTGCCGAGGCTCTGACCTGCCAGGCCCAGAGGAGCCGAGGCTCTGACCTGCCAGGCCCAGAGGAGCCGGGGCTCTGAACTGCCAGGCCCAGGGGAGCCGGGGCTCTGAACTGCCAGGCCCAGGGGAGCCGGGGCTCTGACCTGCCAGGCCCAGGGGTGCCGGGGCTCTGAACTGCCAGGCCCAGGGGAGCCAAGGCTCTGACCTGCCAGGCCCAGGGGAGCCAAGGCTCTGACCTGCCGGGCCCAGGGGGGCCGGGGCTCTGACCTGCCAGGCCCAGGGGAGCCGGGGCTCTGACCTGCCAGGCCCAGGGGTGCCGGGGCTCTGAACTGCCAGGCCCAGGGGAGCCAAGGCTCTGACCTGCCAAGCCCAGAGGTGCTGGGGCTCAGCTCTGGCAAATTCTGGCACAAAGTAAGCCTTGGTGCTCACCCCCAGCATTCCACATAACCTCAGGGCCAGCACGCCTACCCTTGCCAGTGCACCCTGAGGGAAAGCATGGACTACCCAGCTACATCTACGCAGGCCTGGGAGAGCCATAGTTGATGTGTAAAAAACTAGCTGGTAACTAAATTGGCTGGCTATATAAATACTTAGAGCAGCTTGCTATTAAATAAATATGTTTATAAAAAAATGTAAAAGCCTGTGTAACTTCCTGCTCTGGGTGCAGGATTTGAGATTCTGTTCTCCCTGTACCTTGTTTGCAGCTGCAAATAAACTTTTCAGCTTCTCCACCCCGTTGTGATGATTGGGTGACGCGCACCGGGCAACGAACCTTGCTGTTGTTCGCCTCTGGCACTGGGTGCCGGCAACAATGTGTAGCTACAATGGGCATCAGTGTTTATTACGGCTCCTGCATTTTTTAAGTTAAAACCTATTTACGGTTAATTCTTCACTTGTTTTATTGGAGCTGTTTTTGCAAGTGAATAAAACTTGTTTGTTTGGAGAGTGATTCATCCCTGTTAGTTCAGTGCACGTGTTGGCAGTGAACACAGTGCTCTTGTGCGCTCACAACGCCCTTGCCAATCAGGACAGTCATCATAGGTGTCCAGCAAGCAGCCCAGCCCTGTCAGCGGCCCTGGAAGTGAGCTAGGCAGTCTGCAGCAAGCACCTCCCAAACTGCAGGGCCAGGGGAGCACAGTGACCACCGCCGCACAGCACCTCGGTGAACTCCTTCAAGAGCCCTGGGGCCTGGCTGTTCAGACCCAGCAGACAGCAGCTCCACCTCCACCCCAGGGCAAATTTCCCCCTTTGCTTCACAGATATTATGCAGCACACAACAGGCAGCTCTAACCGTTAGGATCTTTTTTGCAGTGCCCAGCACAATAGTGCAGCACCATGCAGACAGACTCCATGCCCCTGTCAGCCATGGCAGGCAGAAAAATGCCCCACACGAGGGCATGAGAAATTGAAAATAGGAGCAAAATTTATGGGCTAGGGCTGATATTATGGGATGGAGAACACTGCATTATGGGAAGTTTACCCCTTGCTCCCCGTCATCCTGAACACCTCATTCTGCCCCATCATGCATCGCCCAAACTGAAGGGTGGCAGGCTGCACACTGGGGTACTCATGGTGCACTGCACTGTGCATCGAGATGAGCATGCATGCTGAGAACGAGCAGCACCGACACAAGGAGCCAAGCGTGCACACACACCAGTGACATACTAACCACGGCAGCTGTGTGCCGGCCTAACATGTCAGCAAACCTTTGCAGTGCAGACGTGGCCAGAGGAGGATGTTAAACAGTCTCGGCTAGGGCTAAGCAGGCCTGGCTACTGGACCCTGCTTCTCTTAGCAATGCTGCTGGGCCCAAGACCAGCTAGAACACGAGAGGTCTGCAGCTGGGTTTGTGACCCACTCAGGTAAACTCCCTTGGGGAGCCAATTCTCCCCTTTCCCTGGGAGCCACTGAACTCAGGCTGGAGCGCCCGTCCAAGGCAGAGAAAGCCAGCATGGCTCCCTGGGCTTCGGCTGGGGCGATCATGGCAGCTCAGTGCTGGCATGGACCAGTGGGTGCCAGCAGTGTGCCAGGTGTCCCACGACGCAGACAAGCAGCTAGGCCTTGCGGGCGCTAGCCCGGGTGGTTCCACCCACCCCTCAGACCAGGGCTAAGTGAGCAGGTCTCTCACTGGGGGCAGGCAAGCGAGAGGCCGCACCCACCCTAGGGACAGATACGTCAAAGGGCGCAACAGTGGTTCACGCCGGGCAACCCCAGGGCCCTGAGACCCAGCCAGTGCTCTGGCCGTGCCACGGCCACGTGCAGGGTGCACGGGGCGCCGCTGGCTCACGCTGGCAGCCTGAGGGGCAGTGCCATGCCCAGCACCCAGTGGTATTGAGTCTGCTGCAGCAGAGACAGCCTGAGACTTGGAGCCTGGTGCGAGGCCTAAGGCCCAAACTAAAGCCAGGCCTGGGTACAAAGCAGAGGCCTGCTTGCAGCGCCACTGTCCGGTACATGAACTTGGCAAGAAGAGGGCTGGCATTCCAAAAACCCTCCTCGTCACATTCCAGAACACCCCGATACAGGGTTATGGGGTAACCAGTGGACCTTAACCAGGGGTACGTGTCTTCCCGGGGGTACGTCAACTCACCTAGAGATTTGCCTAGTTTTACAACAGGCTACCGAGAAAGCACGGGTGAACTCAGGGCAAACTAAAATTTCATACAATGACTGGTTTATCCTGCTTTATGTTCCGTACACTGAACTGTAAATATAATATTTATGTTCCAGTCATTTTATTTTATAATTAGATGGTAAAAATGAGCAAGTCAGCCATTGTTCAGTAACCGTGGTGAGGTGTGAAGTGAAAGGCAGTCAAAGGTGGCCCAGGGACACAACGACCCCTGCTCAGGACAAGGTCAGGATGACAGGGTGGGGGATGAAGGTTTTGGTGCAGGGTTAGGGTGGGTGCAGGTGCAGAGTGGTAACTGGCCCCGTCAGAGGGGTGATGCATAACTTGTATCAGGGTATAAAGAGGGGTCACGGGGTGATTGTCCAGCTGAGGGGGGGCAGAAAGTCCCATCGTTCACTGGGTTGTATCCATTGCAGCGGGCAGACACGGGGTGGACCGGTCACCATCAAGCCAGGCACTAGGAACGCGTTTCGTTGGCAATAGGCTTGGTCGGGCTCCTTCACTGCAGACCAGAGTCCATGATTTTCTTGGGAAGGTCACTGGGAGCCCTCTGTACAGGCACTGCAGAGGGGGGCAGCACACACGGAGAACAGCCGCAGCCAACGGAGTCTGGACACAGAGAATGGCCGACACCCTGTTTCCTGGCACCTGATGGCCTGGGCCCTTCCCCCCTGCAAGGTGAGAGCTAAAGGATTGGAGAACAAAGGAATCCAGTGACCTCCTGCCCCGGAAAGGGACAAAGCCCAGGAGAGGTTGGGCTGGAGGGAGTTTCAGTTTGGGGCTGGCTGGGACATGGAGTGAAGGGCAGACGTGGTTGTCTGGCTCACTGCTCCCCAAAATGGACCCAGCTGAGGGGTCCTGTTCTCTGCACCTACAAGCTCTGTGTTAGACCATGTTCCTGTCATCTAATAAACCTCTGTTTTACTGGCTGGCTGAGAGTCACGTCTGACTGCGAAGTTGGGGTGCAGGACCCTCTGGCTTCCCCAGGAGCCCTGCCTGAGTGGACTCGCTGGGGGAAGCGCACGGAGGGGCAGAGGATGCTGAATGCTCTGAGGTCAGACCCAGGAAGGTGGAAGCCAGGTGAGCTGTGTGTCCTGAAGACAGGCTGCTCCCAGAGAGGAGACTTCCCCAGAGTCCTGCCTGGCTTCATGGGGAGCAGTTCCAGAGCATCGCCCAGGCACTCCGTGACAACTGGTGGAAGCGGTGGGATGTACTGCACCCCGTGGACGGCGCTTCCTGCAGTAAGTGACTGGGGAGCAGTAACACGAAGGGGGATTGCCGAGGACCAGGCGTGCTGAAGGCTCAGAGAGGAGCGGTTTCGGGGGGCGGTTAACCCCTGGGAGTGTGTGACCAGCGAGAAGGACTGTGCAGTAATTGGGTCCCCCTGGGGACTGCAGTGAGCAGTTTCAGGGGCGGAGGAGCCTGCAGCTTGGCCCGGGGAGAGAGAAGGACTTTTGCAGTAACAGGGTTCCCCTGGGGATTGCAGCGAGCAGTCCAAGGGGCGGAGGAGTCTGCAGCTCGACCCTGGCAAAGAGGTGGTGACCTCGAGAAGGGCTGGCACGCTAGGGGTTCTCCCTGGAAACCGTGGGGAGCTGAGAGCACACAGGCCTGTGAGTCCACAACAACTTGGCAGGAGCGGAGTGATGGCCTGTCACCGTCTCCTTAAGAACCCTGTGTAGAAAGAGGGGGTTGAGCATTGGAAAGTTCACCAAAGCAGAGTTAATCGTGCAGCTGGAGGAGGATGACTGCTCTAAGGAACAGATTCCTGACCCCAACTGGGGCTATAGCAGGATCTGGGAGCAGCTGGAGTAGTAGCCAGGCATCGCCAAGACTCCTGTCCCCGACCAGACGGGGGTCTTCACGATCAGGTTCCCCATTGGGGGATCGGAGACGGACGGGATTGGAGCTGAGTCCGAGAGAGCAAGAGGACTGTGAGAGACAGCGAGAGCCCGAGAAAGAGCAGCAGAAGCAGCAGCAGCATGAACTGGCGGTGGTGGGGCGGAGAGGCTTCGGGGACCTCCCCGGGGTGAGTGGGGATAGACCCTGGGGGGCCAGTTCTGCAGGGAACCTTGAGACTAAATTGCTTCCCCTGGTTAAGGACGGGGGGATGTGGATGCGGATGCCCACCTCACTGCCTTTGAGCAGGCTGGAGATTTGAACCAGGGGGACCCTACAGAAAAGCCCCGGTGTCTAACTCCTTTGCTGGGTCCCAAGGCCACAGACTCCGTCAGCCAGATGGGTGGGGAGGTGGACAGGCTCCCACTCCTGGTCCCAACCTATATGTCTGTGTGGAGTTTCCTGGGGCCAGGCCCCTCGGACCTCCAGTGGGAGCGGAAGGTGATGGTCAATGGGGAGACATTCCTGGGGTGGCGAGATCCTGGGACAGAGAGAACTGGTGTCTGGCCCTGGGTGGTGCAGCCTCAGAGGCTGAGGGCCTGTGTGAGCTGGGTGAGGGTCCCAGGGACAAAGCCCCTCGCCCTGCCTATGGCCCAGATCCCTGTGCAGACCCAGGAGGGGTGGGGCTGGCTGGTCGTTGGGATTCTCCAGGACACCAGCTGCGAGACCCTGTTATGGGGTGACCGTGTCTCTTTGGGCCAGGATCCAGGCCCTGCTCCTGTAACTGCCAGGGGTTTGAATTTGAATCCAGGGAACCAATCGGTGGAGAGGGAAATGGTCAGTGAAAATGCAGATGACCTGGCTGGCAGCAGGGAGGAGCCGCTAGGCTCAGGCTACCTGCCTGCCTGTAACCAGACCCCTGGGGCTGGGTGGGACAGAGAGATGCTCCCCGCCCCCCTTGCACACCAGAGTGGGGACTCTCGCTGGCTCTGATGCATTGAGGAAAGCTGTGGCCTGCCCCCACGGGGACAGCAAGGACAGCACTGAGCACAGTGGGAGCTGAGACCCCAGCTGAGTGGGGGGAGACACAGGCAGGGCAGGGGATCTGTTGGGAGTGGCAAGGTGCTTGGTAAGGAAAGTTTGGATGAGCCTAGGCAGCCTTGTGAGCTGATCGCTGTGTCTAGTCAGCAGGATGGGAAGGCGAGGAGAGTGGAAGATGAGTGTCCCTGGACCTTACCTGTTAGCTGGGTGGAGAATTGGGACAGGGAAGGAAATGTGTCTGTCAGGGGTATTGACTTGCCTATGGAGGGAGCTACCCTGATCTCCAAGCAGTTGTCTGTGACCAGCCTTGTGTGCTGGGACAAGGGGAATGAGATCCCAAGCTGTGTGTCTGGGAAAGGAGAAAGTGTGTCCGGCTCTTCTTGGTCTGTGGAGCAGACAGCAGGGGCCTTTCAGCCTGTGATGGTTGAGGGTCGTGCACTTGTCTCAGAGCTGGTTCTGGATTCAGCTAAAGCCCAGGAAGGGAATGGCCCTAAGTTTGTGTCTGCTCGGGAGAATGGCCCTGTAACTAGGTCGCATCCAGTTAGTGTCTATGTAAAATCCCAGAGACCAGACAATTCTGGTGCTTGTATTTTGTCTGTTGCTAATGTGTGGCTGGGAAAGGGTGTAGCAACTCTGTCTAATCAGGGTGAGATCCTAGCCAGGGCACAAGGAGAGCAGGAAGGTGATGTGATTGTGTTACCTACTGAGGGTGTGGAAACCTGTAGCAAGAAGGAAAAGATTCCTGAACTTGTGTGTGGCAAAGGGAAGGAGAATGCTTCTGACCTGTTATCCAGGAAGTCTATAAGTTTGCCTGAAAGGTGATTGTGTAGGAATCCGCCTGATGGGCCAGAGGTGATTCTGGATGTAAGGGAGACCCAGAAAGAGTCTGTTGTTGCTCAGGAAAGTGTTCCTCTAGAGCAAGCCCTAGGTAAAGAGGGTAAGAGCAGAATTTCTGGGAGGGGTGAATTGTTGCACAGAAAAGCCCTAGGGAAAGGAATCCTCATGGAGTATTTGGAAGCTGTTTACGGCAACTGAAGGGTGTGAAAAGGATTTAATCAAGAAAGTTTCAGTTCCTAACGGCCAGATATTTTCTGTTGTGAATGGATCCACTGACTGTCCTGTTGAAAGACCCAGTGTGGAGAGCTTTGAGAAGGTCTCAGATGAGGTGAAAGCTGTTAAGAAAGTTAAACAGTCCTATAACCAAGTGGCTGTGTTTGGCCAGCTTGTTGGGGAGAAGACCCAATCCCAGTTTGACCCCCTGGGGTTTTGGGGTGGCCAAAGGGCACAGGCCGCATAAACCTTCCCACATGCGGCCTGCGAGTGCTATTGACCACCCCCGACCTAAGGGAGGGCGTGAAACTGGAAGGGCCTGGTGTAACTCCTATCAAGGAATGGGAGAGATGCTGGGGCATCCATGGGAATGTTGGTGGCTTCGAACTTCCCCAGGTCACCAGCTAAAGTGACCCCGCTCAGTTCGATCTCGAAGGGGGGAGAAATGTCACGAAGTGGGACTGTTCTTAATGTTTCCTCTGAATAGTGTGGGGGTGCCTCAGTTTCCCCTATGCAGTTCTTAAGTATCTAGGGGGTGGGGTAAGGGTGTATGATCACTGCAGAGCCCTAGAGGGCAGGTGTGTGCAGGAGTCTGGACACAGAGAATGGCCGACACCCTGTTTCCTGGCAACTGATGGCCTGGGCCCTTCCCCCCTGCAAGGTGAGAGCTAAAGGGTTGGAGAACAAAGGAATCCGGTGACCTCCTGGCCCGGGAAAGGGACAAAGCCCAGAGGAGGAGGGGCTGGAGGGAGTTTCAGTTGGGGGCTGGCTGGGACATGGAGTGAAGTGCAGACGTGGTTGTCTGGCTCACTGCCCCCCAAAATGGACCCAGCTGAGGGGTCCTGTTCTCTGCACCTGCAAGCTCTGTGTTAGACCATGTTCCTGTCGTCTAATAAACCTCTGTTTTACTGGCTGGCTGAGAGTCACGGCTGACTGCGAAGTTGGGGGGCAGGACCCTCTGGCTTCCCCAGGAGCCCGGCCTGAGCGGACTCGCTGTGGGAAGCGCACGGAGGGGCAGAGGAGGCTGAATGCTCCGAGGTCAGACCCAGGAAGGGGGAAGCCGGGTGAGCTGTGTGTCCTGCAGACAGGCTGCTCCCAGAGAGGAGACTCCCCCAGAGTCCTGCCTGGCTTCGTGGGGAGCAGTTCCAGAGCATCGCCCGGGGACTCGGTGACAACCTGCAAGCGCCTGGACAGAGGGGGCCGAACCCTCCCGCGCCCGCGTCCCCTCCGGGCCCCATCCCAGCACCCGCGTCCCCCCCGCACCCCGTCCCATCCCAGCGCCCGCGTCCCCCCGGGGCCCCGTCCCATCCCAGCGCCCGCGTCCCCCCCGGACCCCATCCCAGCACCCGCGTCCCCCCCGGGCCCTGTCCCATCCCCGCACCCGCGTCCCCATCGGGCCCCGTCCCAGCCTCAGCACCCATGTGATCCCCGCGCCCCGTCCCATCCCCAGCGCCCGCGTCCCCCCCGGGCCCCGTCCCATCCTCAGAGCCCGCGTCCCCCCCCCGGGCCCCGTCCCATCCCCGCACCCGCATCCCCATCGGGCCCCGTCCCAGCCTCAGCACCCATGTGATCCCCGCGCCCCGTCCCATCCCCAGCGCCCGCGTCCCCCCCGGGCCCCGTCCCATCCTCAGAGCCCGCGTCCCCCCCCCGGGCCCCGTCCCATCCCCGTGCCCGCGTCTCCCCCGGGACCCGTCCCATCCCCGCGCCCGCGTCCCCCCCCGGACCCCGTCCCATCCCAGCGCCCGCGTCCCCCCCGCGCCCCGTCCCATCCCAGCGCCCGCGTCCCCCCCGCGCCCCATCCCCGCGCCCGCGTCCCATCTCCGGGCCCCGTCCCATCCCAATGCCCGCGTCGTCCCGCGGGCCCCGTCCCATCCCCGCGCCCGCGTCCCCCCATGGCCCCGTCCCATCCTCAGTGCCCGCGTCCCCCCCGGGCAACGTCCCATCCCAGCGCCCATGTGACCCCCAGGCCCCGTCCCATCCTCAGTGCCCGCGTCCCCCCCGGGCCCCGTCCCATCCTCAGGGCCCGTGTCCCCCCCGGGCCCCGTCCCATCCTCAGGGCCCGCGTCCCCCCCGGGCCCCGTCCCATCCCAGCGCCCATGTGACCCCCAGGCCCCGTCCCATCCCAATGCCCGCGTCCCCCCCGCGCCCCGTCCCATCCTCAGGGCCCGCGTCCCCCCCGGGCCCTGTCCCATCCCAGCGCCCGCGTCCCCCCCGGACCCCATCCCAGCACCCGCGTCCCCCCCGGGCCCTGTCCCATCCCCGCACCCGCGTCCCCATCGGGCCCCGTCCCAGCCTCAGCACCCATGTGATCCCCGCGCCCCGTCCCATCCCCAGCGCCCGCGTCCCCCCCGGGCCCCGTCCCATCCTCAGAGCCCGCGTCCCCCCCCCGGACCCCGTCCCATCCCCGCACCCGCGTCCCCATCGGGCCCCGTCCCAGCCTCAGCACCCATGTGATCCCCGCGCCCCGTCCCATCCCCAGCGCCCGCGTCCCCCCATGGCCCCGTCCCATCCTCAGTGCCTGCGTCCCCCCCGGGCAACGTCCCATCCCAGCGCCCATGTGACCCCCAGACCCCGTCCCATCCTCAGTGCCCGCGTCCCCCCCGGGCCCCGTCCCATCCCAGCGCCCGCGTCCCCCCCCCCGGGCCCCGTCCCATCCCAGCGCCCGCGTCCCCCCCCCCCGGGCCCCGTCCCATCCCAGCGCCCGCGTCCCCCCCCCCGGGCCCCGTCCCATCCCAGCGCCCGCGTCCCCCCCCCCGGGCCCCGTCCCATCCCAGCGCCTGCGTCCCCCCCCCCGGGCCCCGTCCCATCCCAGCACCCGCGTCCCCCCCGCGCCCCATCCCAGCGCCCGCGTCCCCCCCCCCAGGCCCCGTCCCATCCTCAGGGCCCGCGTCCCCCCCGCGCCCCGTCCCATCCCAGCGCCCGCGTCCCCCCCCGCAGGCCCATCCCATCCCAGCGCCCGCATCCCCCCCCGGGCCCCGTCCCATCCTCGGTGCCTGCATCCCCCAGGCCCCGTCCCAGCGCCCGCCTTCCCACGGCTGCCCCAGCCTGGCCAAGCTCAGGAGCGGCCAAGGGCACAGGAGCAGTGGGCAGGTCGTGATCAATGCCCCTCAGAGCCCACGGGGCAGTGGCTGGCTTTGGAGCTGAGGGAAGGACACAAGCTCCAGGCAGTCTCCCTACGGGGACAGCCCCTGCCCTGGAGGAGGCAGGCAGGCAAGCTGGCAGGACGGGGGGAAGGCGACTCAGGCCAGAGCCCCCGCACAGCTGGGTATTGCTGAGCCTGCGGCAGACCCTGACCCAGGTCAGCAGTGGGGGACTGTCAGCAACAAGCCCAGGGTGCACCATGATGGGGAGAAGGGGGGAGGTGTCCATCAATGCCAGAGCTCGCAGGAGGCAGGGGGCTCGGGGCCATCCAGCCGGAGCCCGCACGCTCCTTGCGGGAAGCCATGCTCCCCTGAGGACACCTACACAGGAGACCAGGGCATGGGGCGGGTGCACAAGTGGCCCAATGTCCCTCCCAGGATGGGCAGTGCCCAGCCCCAAATACAGGGATGGTCAGGGGCTCGTTCTGCCCAAGTCAGCCAGGGACTGGAGGCGAACGAGTCCTCGGGTGCCATTCAGCCTCACCCCAAATCCCAGCCTCTTGGAGCAGCAGCACCAGCTGCCTGGGCACCCAGCCCGGCAGGACACCTGTAGGCTGCAGGGCTTGGTCCAGCTCGGGCAAGGCCAGGAGCTCCACAACAGCCCTGCCCTGGACCCCCCACGGTCGGATGGATCAGCTGAGCCCTCACAGGTCATAAACTCATTTATTCAGTGTCCAGACGCCTCCTGCACCCAGCCGGCTGGTGGCTCTGCCTGCCGCGCGAGCTGAGTGAGGAGCAAGTTCTTGCCTGCCGGGCCCCGGGCCGGTTGGGAGTGACGGGCACCGGCCATGCTGTGGGCAGAGCCCCTGAACTGGTCACCTCCCCCGCAAGCCTGCTCCCTCCGCTGGGCAGGGTCACAGGGACAGCATGGCAGGGGGCTCCCACAGGACTCTGCCCCTCGGGGCCAGGGACAGGGCCAGCCCCACCCCCTCCACAGGGGCCCTGCCCCTCCCCCTCAGGGCCATAGAGTCTCTCCACCCTCCCGGCCATGGCAACAGACCCCACAATGGTCACCAGAGGATGAGGCAGGCCCTGCCCCATCGCCCCTGCCAGACCCTGCCCCAGGCAGTTTCCCAGCCCCGAGCAAACCCAGGCTCACAGGCTGCCCCTTGTCAGGACACCTGGGTTCTCCTGGGCCCCGTGGCTGCCAGCCCCTTGCAGACACGTTTGGTCTCAGGGGAATGGATGTGGCACCCTGGAGCCCAGCCATGTCCCACCAGCCCCGCTCTGGCAGCTGCAGGGCCCCTGGTGAGGGCTCTGCTCCCCCTGCCAACCACAGCCCCCTGGCCCCTTCCCTGGCCCAGGGCCTTGGCACGTGTCCCACTGCAGCATGCTCAGGTGCAGCAGGGTCTCTGCAAGGTGGGCCTGGCTGGAGGGGCGCAGGGGCTGGGGCCCACAGAGCCCACTGGGGGGGCTGGCAGCCTGGCCAGGGGCGCCCCCTTGGGCTGCTGCAGCAGCCGGCACAGCTCCACCCTGCCTTGCAGGCCCTTTCTCTTCTCCGACGCCAGCAGCTTGTGCAGTGGCGGGCGGGGCCAGGGGCAGGCGGGGGGCCGGGTGCTGCCCTGCAGCAGCCGTGCCAGGCCAGCCAGCTCCCGCGGCAGGCGGTAGCAGGGCAGGGGGCACAGGGCAGGCGGCACGTCTCGCCGGCTGCACAGCTCGCCGAAGTAGGCCAGCGCCCAGCCGCCAAGCGGCCCTGCCCCCGCGGCCACCTGCAGCTCGCTCTGCAGACAGGACATGGCTGCACCGAACAGGTCGTGGGGGTCCGGAGAGCCGCTGCTGCCTGCGGCCGCCCCCCGCCACAGCCGGTACAGCCGGGCGCTGCCCCGACTCCACAGGAGCAGCACGATGCCCTGCTCCCGGGCCACCAGCTCCCGCTGGACGTGGAGCCAGGGCATCACGCCCAGCCGCCCCACGCTGCCCGCCTCCCACAGGTCCAGCCGCACGTCGCAGCCCAGCGCCGAGCGCAGCACGTCCGCCAAGGCGCAGACCAGAATCTTGTGCTCCTCTGAGTCGGGGGAATAGACCAGCAGGACGGGCCGACGGCCCCGCGGCGCTGTGGGGAGAGGGCAGGGTCAGTGGCTGGGCTGTCCCCCGCCCAGGGCTCTGCAGCGGGCGGCTCCTGGGCTAAGTGCTCCAGGCTGCCTGGCTGACAGAGCCCTTCGCCTGGCTGAGCTCCCACGCAGGACCCTCCCCAACGGGTCACAGCTCCTGCTCAGCCAGCAAGGCCCCCACCCTGCTCCCTTCCTGTCCAACTGTGTCTACAGCCCCCCAGGATCCCGTCCCCTCCTCTCCCCAGATCCCAGCCCCCAGAGACTCATCAGATCCAGCCCCCTCCGCCCCCTGGGATCCCAGCCCCTCACTGGCTCCTTGCCCCAACCCCCAGGGATCCCAGCCTCTCTGCCCCCCAGGATTCTGACCCCCACCCACTCTGGCACCCCAGCATCCCAGCCCCTCACCTGTGGCGAGTTTCCGGAGGCTCCGGTAGTTCAGCAGCAGGACGGTTCCCAGCAGCCCCAGAGCCAGGGCCAGCCCCAGGGTGAGCAGCCCAAAGCGCTTGCGAGCAACTGGAAGAGAAGTGGGGTGAGAGGTGCTGTCCAGTGCTGCCTTCTGGTCCTACAAGCTCATGCTTCATCACTGCAGCCGAACAGCGGCAGGGGTCAGGAAGGGATCCCCTTCCCCAGCACATACTCTGGGGTTGGTGTTTTTGGCTCCTTCCTCTGAAGCATGGGGGTGGCCGTGGCTGGAGATGGGGGCACTGGGCAGGGCCAGGGCCCTGAGGGGCACCGAGCAGCCTCCCTCTCAGTGCTGGGCGGCTGGCTCTCGCTCACCTGCTCAGGGGCTAACCGAGCGCTGCAGGGTGTGGGGAAGGAGTCTCCTGCAGGGCAGGGGGCAGTGACCTTGGGGGATTTCGCCTTCCTCTGTGTGTGTGGGGGGGGCCCTCAGGCGCTGTTCTCTGCTGGGGGCACACGTCAGCCGTGCTCCTGCGGGCTGGGACACCTGGGTCTCACAGCTGGGTCAGTGTGTGGGGGTTGGGTGGGGTTGGAGCTGGTGACCTATGCGGGGGCAGACGGGCACATCTGCTTCCTCCTCACTATGACCTCTCGGCTTCTGGCTGCCCCCCGGGGCTCTGCGTGGGCCATACTTACCATCTGGGCACAGGAGCTGCTTCCGGGCAAACGGCACGTCGGAGCGCCACACCTGCCAGGCACAGAGAGAGCACGTGGGGGTTGGACACCGAGGGGCTCTGTGATGCGGTGGGGGGAGGGGGTCCTGTGGCCCTGCAGGGGGAGGGGGCAGGGGGCTGTGTGACGTGGCAGGGAGGGGGCTCTGTGACGCAGAGGCCAGGGGGCTCTGTTAGGATTGCCAGATGTCCGGTTTTCGACCAGAACACCCGGGACCCTGGCGACTCCGGTCAGCATCACCAACTGGGCCGTTAGAAGTGCAGTCAGAGACGGTGCGGGGCTAACGCAGGCTCCCTACCTCTCCTGGCACCGCGCTGCACCCCAGAAGCAGCCAGCAGCAGGTCCAGCTCTTAGGTGGGGGGGAGCCACCTAAGGGGCTCTGGCCTTCTGCCCCCCAAAACGGAGCCTGACTGAGGGATCCTGTTCTCTGTACCTGCAAGCTCTGTGTTAGACCATGTTCCTGTCGTCTCATAAACCTCTGTTTTACTGGCTGGCTGAGAGTCACGTCTGACTGCGAAGTTGGGGGGCAGGACCCTCTGGCTTCCCCAGGACCCCGCCTGGGCGGACTCGCTGGGGGAAGCGCACGGAGGGGCAGAGGATGCTGAATGCTCCGAGGTCAGACCCAGGAAGGTGGAAGCCAGGTGAGGTGTGTGTCCTGCAGACAGGCTGCTCCCAGAGAGGAGGCTCCCCCAGAGTCTTCCCTGGCTTCACAGGGAGCAGGTCCAGAGCATCGCCCGGGGACTCCGTGACAGGCGGTGCCTGCGGGCAAGAGCAGCGTGCGGAGCCTCCTGGCCCCCTCACCTAGGAGCTGGACCTGCTGCTGGCTGCTTCCAGGGCGCAGCGCAATGCCAGGACAGGTAGGGAGCCTGCCTCTGACCGAGAGCCGCCCGAGATCAGCCCGCTCCCCAACCCTGAGCCCCCCCCACCCAAACCTGGAGCCCCCTCCTGCACCACAAACCCCTCATCCCCAGCCCCACCCCAGAATCCGTACGCCAGCTGGAATCCTCACCCCCTAGAATCATAGAATCATAGAATATCAGGGTTGGAAGGGACCCCTGAAGGTCATCTAGTCCAACCCCCTGCTCGAAGCAGGACCAATTCCCAGTTAAATCATCCCAGCCAGGGCTTTGTCAAGCCTGACCTTAAAAACTTCCAAGGAAGGAGATTCCACCACCTCCCTAGGCAACGCATTCCAGTGTTTCACCACCCTCTTAGTGAAAAAGTTTTTCCTAATATCCAATCTAAACCTCCCCCACTGCAACTTGAAGCCATTACTCCTCGTTCTGTCATCTGCTACCATTGAGAACAGTCTAGAGCCATCCTCTCTGGAACCCCCTTTCAGGTAGTTGAAAGCAGCTATCAAATCCCCCCTCATTCTTCTCTTCTGCAGGCTAAACAATCCCAGCTCCCTCAGCCTCTCCTCATAAGTCATGTGTTCTAGACCCCTAATCATTTTTGTTGCCCTTCGCTGGACTCTCTCCAATTTATCCACATCCTTCTTGTAGTGTGGGGCCCAAAACTGGACACAGTACTCCAGATGAGGCCTCACCAATGTCGAATAGAGGGGGACGATCACGTCCCTCGATCTGCCCCCCTCCCGCACCCCAACTCCCTGCCCCAGCCTGGAGCCCCTTCCTGCACCCTGAACCCCTAATTTCTGGCCCCACCCCGGAGCCCCCCCCAGTTAGAGCCCTCACCACCCCCACACCCCAACCCCCAGCCCAGTGAAAGTGAGAGAGGGTGGACGAGAGCGAGCCACCGAGGAAGGGGGAATGCAGTGAGCGGGGGCGCCTCGGGGAAGGGGCAGGGCTAGGGTGTTTGGTTTTGTGGGATTAGAAAGTTGGCAGCCCTAGGCTCTGTGGTGTGGCAGGGGTCCTGTGACCCTGCGGGGAGGGGGCTGTGTGATGCCAGACGCTCAGATACTATGGTGATGGGCACGAACATAAGAATGGCTGGGTAAGGTGAGGGCAGAGCCATCTGAACAGGGCAGCAGCAGGGGTGGGGGCCTTACCAGCACACAGCCCCCCAGGATCTGCACCGGCAGCAGCAGGGTCAGCTCCCTGGGTCCAGAGCTCTCTGGCTGCAAACCAAGAAGGACGCCATTAACCAAAGAGCACCCCCTCCCCCTCCCCACCCCCTGGCTGGGCACAGGGGGCTCCGATCCTGCCCGCTGGCCTGCGAGCACACAGGGTCCCAGGGCGCCAGGCCCCTGGGCCAAGCCACTTACGCTTGTGACGGTGTAGACGGGCACCTCTGGTTCACAGCGGCTCCCCTGCCACCGGCACAGGGCTGCGCTGAAGGATGCCGGGACAGTGGAGGTCACGTGCAGGAGAAGCTGCAGGAACCGGACGCTCAGGGACACATTCCAGGCAGCGTCTACAGGGAGAAAACAGGAGGGCTCACTCAGGGGCCCGCCCGGGGCCTGCAGGGCCCTGGCTCTCATGCGAAGCAGGGCCAGGCCTGGCCAGCACCAGCAAGGGAGAGGTTAGTCAGTGCCAGGGACGTGTAGGCGGCTGTGTGTTATTTGCACTTATGCTACGTTGTGTAACTAGGAGCCAGCCTCCCAGCAGGCTTTGCACTCATGCCAGCAGAGAGCGGGCATGAACAAGCAGGTGACCCGTGCAGGGCCTCCAGCAGGAGCGAGGGCCCAAGATGTGTGGTTTGGGAAGGGTCGCACACTGCAGAGCGTGCTCAGCACAACTCACAGAGACAACTGCGGGACAGGGGAACTAAGGTCCCGGGACACAGGGCTTGTCTGTTTGCTGGAAACAAAGGGTAGAATATCCCGGGTTCCTGTGATCCCTTTGTAAGCTGCAGTGCTCCTCCCCAGATTGGGTAAAGCATTAACCCTTCCTGCACTGAGCTGATCTCCCTTCGTCAGACTGAGCTGAGGTGACAGCTTATCACTAAAATAAGTGAATCCTCAACGGAGACACCCAAGAAAAACACAGGAGGCTGCAGGGAGTGGAGCTCAGCAGGGGGCGCTCTCCCCCGGCAGGCAGGGCTGGCCCCAGGGGGCGCTGTGCTGCGGGGAGCAGAGCAGAGCGGGGGCTCAGCGGGGGGCGCTCTCCCCCGGCAGGCAGGGCTGGCCCCAGGGGGCGCTGTGCTGCGGGGAGCGGGGCGGGAGCTCAGCAGGGGGCGCTCTCCCCCGGCAGGCAGGGCTGGCCCCAGGGGGCGCTGTGCTGTGGGGAGCGGGGCGGGAGCTCAGCAGGGGGCGCTCTCCCCCGGCAGGCAGGGCTGGCCCCAGGGGGCGCTGTGCTGCGGGGAGCGGGGCGGGGGATCAGCAGGGGGCGCTCTCCCCCGGCAGGCAGGGCTGGCCCCAGGGGGTGCTGTGCTGGGGGGAGCGGAGCGGGGGCTCAGCGGGGGGCGCTCTCCCCCCGGCAGGCAGGGCTGGCCCCAGGGGGCGCTGTGCTGTGGGGAGCGGGGCGGGGGCTCAGCAGGGGGCGCTCTCCCCCAGCAGGCAGGGCTGGCCCCAGGGGGCGCTGTGCTGCGGGGAGCGGGGCGGGGGATCAGCAGGGGGCGCTGTCCCCCGGCAGGCAGGGCTGGCCCCAGGGGGCGCTGTGCTGCGGGGAGCGGGGCGGGGGCTCAGCAGGGGGCGCTCTCCCCCGGCAGGCAGGGCTGGCCCCAGGGGGCGCTGTGCTGCGGGGAGCGGGACAGGGGGCGCTCTCCCCCCGGCAGGCAGGGCTGGCCCCAGGGGGCGCTGTGCTGCGGGGAGCGGGGCGGGGGATCAGCAGGGGGCGCTGTCCCCCGGCAGGCAGGGCTGGCCCCAGGGGGCGCTGTGCTGCGGGGAGCGGGGCGGGGGATCAGCAGGGGGCGCTGTCCCCCGGCAGGCAGGGCTGGCCCCAGGGGGCGCTGTGCTGCGGGGAGCGGGGCGGGGGCTCAGCAGGGGGCGCTCTCCCCCGGCAGGCAGGGCTGGCCCCAGGGGGCGCTGTGCTGCGGGGAGCGGGGCGGGGGCTCAGCAGGGGGCGCTCTCCCCCGGCAGGCAGGGCTGGCCCCAGCATGGAGAAAGGGGGTGCTGTGGGGCAGGTGCCATTGTTCTCAGGAGAGAACCCCCCTTCCCCTTAGCCAGACACCATGATGATGGGAAGCAGCCCCAACTCCTCGTGTCAGGCCCTGGTGCTTTGTGTCATGTGGGGATGGGAGCCCTGGCTCCCCTCCTGCCCACAGGAGGTGCTGTTCTGTGCAGTGCTGCCAGGCCGTAGCTCCCGCCCAGAGCAGGCTGCATCCTGGGGCTGGGGGAGCCATTGCTGCGCTCAGGGAGCTCAGAGGCGTGGGTGGGGCAGGGAACTCAGCCCGCGGGCACGGGGGGACCTGGCACAGCCAGGTTGTGCAGGGGGAAGTTGTCAGTCTAGGGCTCAGCTGAGCTGCTGGTGCACTGCACCCCCCCTTCTCTGCCCCCCCAGTCCCCGTGCCCAGCAGACCCTGAACCAGCCCCAAGAGCTCTGTGGGGCACCAGGCCCCGTTGCCAGCCTCTTGCAGGCGTGTGGGGCAGCCAGCAACCCGGTATGGCTCTGGGCCCCCAGCCCCCCGAACACCCCGTAGTCCCCACTGCAGAGCGGCAGGGCAGGCTCACCTGGCCAGTGTGGGCACTCCACGTGGCTGCTGTTGCCGTAGGAGAACTGGAGAGAAACAAGGAAAGTCACCGGAAAGGCCCTGCCTGGAGAGGGTGTTTAAGGGAGGCCGGGCCGGGGGTCAGCACTCGCCAGCGGGCCCCTCTGGCTGGGCACCGAGAGCGGAGGCTGCTCACGCTCCGCTGAAGGGCACGGCACGGGAAGCTGCCCGGCACTAGGGCACACCAGCCCGTGCTGACCCCAGCCCGTTCCCGTGGACGCTGGGCAGGGCGGGGAATGGGGCTCGGGGGCCCATCAGCCCCTCTGGGTCGGCTCTGGGGCAGGGCTGGAGCCATTCCTCTGTAAGGTGGCACCGCAAGGGGCATCAACATGGGGCTGGGCTTCCCTTACCCACCGGGGGCCTTGGCCAGCGGCTGCCTGCCCTGTGTGAGACGAGGGCCCAGCTCTGCAACCCCAGCCCGCTCTGCCCCGACAGCACGCGCCTGCCTGCCGCTTCCCAGCTGGCGACAGAGGGCAGGGGCCAGGGCTCTGGCTCTTACCTGGGCAGGATCCCCTGCAAGGAGGCCCTAGGGTCTCTGGTGGGGGTGCCAGGAAGGGCAGGGTGGGTCACGCTGGCACTGGGTTCAGCGTGTGGCTCAGGGGAGCCACCCAGCCAGAGATCCCAGTGAAGCACCAGGACTCCTGCCAGTGGGGGGGCTCAGCCGGGGAGCACGCGGGGGGGCTCACCTTGAAGCAGAGCAGAGGGTGAACATCCACCTTCTCCACGGTGTAGGCCTAGACCAGAGCAGAGAGCATGTCACAAACTACCAGCACCCCCCCACCTCCTGGGGGACCCCCCCACCTCAGCTCCCCCACCTCCCTGGGGGGCCCGGCCCACCTCTTCCACCTCTTGGGGGGACCCCCCACCTCCCGGGGGGCGGTGCACCTCCCCCACCCCACCCCGCCATCCTGTCCCCAGCTCCCAGAGGCCCCGGGCCAGCCCTGGGAGAAGCAGGTCACCTTGCAGGGGGCGCTGCAGAAGCAGTTGGATGGGGAGAGGCAGCTGCTGCAGCTGGGGGACCTGGGGGCGGGAGTCCGTTGAGGGCGGGAGTCAGCCCAGGCCAAGCCCTGCCCCTCATGCAACATGGGGAGCCTGCCCACTCTGGTAGGGGGCCTAGGCTGGGGGAGACTCCACTCCACGTCCCTGGCCTGGAGGGGACAGCCCACAGGGGCCCCCCACCACTCAGTCCCCGGAGCTGAAGCCCATCCCAGCTGACCTACAACTGCCAGAGCCCAGGGAGGGCTCTCAGAGGAAGCCCCAGGGGTCTGCAGCCCATCCCTTTCGGGGGACAGTGAGTGCTCATGGCAGGGCCCCAGGGCCAGGCAGGCTCTGGGCCCAGCTCTGGAGGAGAGGTGCCTGCAACCCCAGGTACCCCTGGGGCAGTGGGGTGGGACAGAGGCCCCTCCAGCTCGCCTCGCCCTTCAGAGACTGAGAGATTCGTTGTGATCCCCTCGTCTGACCCCTGTGTAACAGGCCAGAGCCCTGCCCCCCGTAACCCCTAGAGCAGAGCTGTTAGCATTGTCCGCTCCTCACTGAACCAGTGCCAGGGATGGAGAATCTGCCACCATCCTGGGAAACTGGCCAGCAGTTAAAAACATAGGCCTCATTTCCCGTCTGACTTTCTCTGGCTTCACCGCCCGGCCCTGGGGCCGCGTCTGACCTCCCTCTGCTCGACTGAGCAGCCCATTAGCAAACCTGTTCCCCACAGAGACACTAGCTGACAGCCCCACAAATCTTGTTCTTTGGGGAATTCTGGGCACTTGGTTTTATCCACGTGGGGGTGGGGCAGGGGGCATGTTGCAGAACAAACCCACATCTACCCTGCAGCAGCAGACCGTGTCCCGCAGGGCTGGGCCCAGGTGTGGGAAGCTGGGCCCACGACCAGGTGCAGGGGATGGCAGAGCTGCTTGGAGGGGGTGAGCACCTGAGCAGCCCTACGCACCACATTACAACACCCAAAGCGGGGGCGGGGAGGAAGGTCTCCCTTCCAGCTGTTGTTTTGGTTTATATCGTGTTATTCGTATTCGCAATAACCATGGGACTGGGGTCCAGGCAGCCCTGAACCTGCTCTGTTAAGCTGCGTGGACGGAGCTCCTTGAGCCGTCGCTGTAAGGCGTTTTGTGAGCCTTTAATGCCCCTCGTGGCTCCTCTCTGAGCCCTCCCCATTCGTCAACAGCGGCCTGGAACTTGCCCCAGGCCCCAGCAGCGGTCACCCCCGTGCCAAACATGGAGGGAAAATCACCTCTGCTCTTCCCCCGAGAGCGCCCTGTTTATGCGCCCAGGGTGGCACTAGCCCGTTTGGCCAGAGCGTCACATGGGGAGCTCATGTTCAGCTGGTTACCCCCCAAATCTTTTTCAGTCCCTGCCCCCAGCACACAGCCCCCTAGCCGTGGCCGACGTCCTTTGTCCCTAGGAACACACATTTACATTTAGCCGTAGCAAAACCGCCCAGTAAGAGTGGAGAGTCACGCCAGCAGAGCTGGTAGCAGAGACCAAGCCACTGTGTTTGCTTGAGCCCGCCTTGCCCCCTGATCCAGACCCAGACTGCTCTGTGCCAGTGACCTGGCCTCTGCGCTATTTATCGTCCCCCCGCTTGTCTCATCTCCAAGCTTCATCAGTGGTGATTTCCTGTTTCCTTGTAGGTCATTAATGAAAATGTTAGTTAGCGTAGGGCCAAGAACTGATCCTTGCAGGACCCCATTAGAAACAGACCTGCTCACTGCGGAGTGCCCGTTTACAGTTCCATTGAGACCTACCAGTTAGCCAGTTTTCAATCAATGGAACATGTGCTATGTTCATTTTATATCATTCTGGTTTTCTAATCAAAATGTTGACGCTCTAGAGAAGTCTAAGGGCTGGTCTACACAGGGAACTTACATGGCATAGCTGCGTCTCTCAAGGGTGTGAAAAAGCCACCCGTGAGAGATGTAACCATGCAGAGCTAACCCCTGGTGTAGACAGTGCTGGGTTGATGGAAGAATTCTGGCAACCTAGCTGCTTTCCCACGCTGCCATCTACCACTCCTGGCAGCATCGGTGGCATCTGGACTGAAGTACTGCAGCCATGCAGCGACAGCCGTGCCGCTAGAGCATGTTAAAAGTAGACAAACCCTTCGCCTGTTACATACGCTTTATTCCAGGCCTCTGCAATTTGCTCACTGTTCCAAGACTTATTGAAAATCAGCACTAAGGGTACAGTTTGCTGCTTAGCATGCTGTTTTAAACCTCTTGGATGTTTGTTACCTGGAACTGCTGATTTAAAAATGTCTAACTTTAGTAGCTGATGTTTAACATCTTGCAATACTAGTGGAATAAAAGTTATCTTCATCGTGTGATATGACTACATTATCTGTTTTTTCCCCCAAATACAGAACAGAAATATTTATTGAACGCTTCTGCCTTTTCTCCATTATTATTAATAATTCTATCATTTCCATCTAATAGTGGACCAATACCATTGTTAAAATTCTTTTGCTCTTAATCATCTTAAAAAATTCTCTTATTGTCCTTAACTCTACTGGCCATAGATTTTTCCTTGTGTACCTTTGCTTCCCTTATCAATTTTCTACAATTCCCAGCTTCCGATTTATATTCATTACTGTAAACTTCCTCTTTCTTCCATTTGTTATGTGTATCTATATCATTCATTTTCTGTAGCTGCCATCGTCTTCCTTCTAAACCAGGTCAGTTTTTTAACCAACAAGGCCTTTTGGGACATCTAGCAAAGTGTTCTTAAACAATTCCCAGCTGTCATTCACATTTTTTTTGATTATTCTTCCTCTCAGCTGATTTGGCTCATAATTATTTTCAGCTTTGTAAAATTAGCCCTTTTAAAGTACCTAGTATCTAACACACTGGTCTGGACTTTATTCTGTTTGCACATCATAAATGTGACCAGTTCACGCTCACTTGTATCCCTTAATGTTTAGCGCTGTGATCAGTTCCTCTGTATCTGCAAAGACGAAGTGGAATATAGAACTCCTCCGATTGGATGCAAGGCTTTTCTGGTTAAAGCTCGACTCTTCTAAGTGTTCTAAAATCTACAAGATCCCTTGCATTGCCGTGAACCGTGGTGTACCTCACAGAGGAGCAGGGTTCTGTAAGCAGTCCACAGTTAGGGCCATTTGACCATGGAATTCCTGAGCTACAGCCCCAAAACTCCCAGCCTCTTTTAAAGTGGAGAGATTCTGACAACCTTTCTTGGCTCACAGCTAGAGCTCAAACCAGGGCTCAGATCACTGCGCCAAGGTGCCCAGCACTCGAGGGCCACCCCAACAGAGGGCACGGCCCACCCAAACTTTCAGGGCAAATCTAATTAAAACGTTGTTTCAAACAAATGAAGCTCGTCACGGTCAGCACATTGCAAGCCTCCTGTGCCGACCCCCAAGGGCAGATGTGAGGAAAGGAGTAAACAGGGCTGCTAGCCTTCAAAGCTCCAGGGGATGTGCAGTCATTCTTTGAACCTGAGCCAGCTAGCCACGTGAGGCCAGGCCCCAGGTAGGCCAGGCATCTGGAACAGAGGGGCTGGCGTATTGCCGAAATCCAGCTCCAGCAAGCTGCTTGTTCATTTATTGGGGGGGGGGGGGGGGCGGGGGGAGAGGAGGTGTAATCAAAGTATTTTTGTAATAAATAAAATTCCCCCTGCGAATGCTTGCTAGCAGGGCAGGGGCATTTTAGGGGGTGGAAGAGTGGGGGTCATAGGGGTCAGAGGGACTTGGGGCTGTATTGAGCGGAAGGGGAATAAATGGGGATGGGTGGTAGGGAAAGTGAGAGGAGCTGGGAAGTGAGGGACACATGGGGGTGAGTGATGGGGGGCCCCATATTCTCCCCTTCTAGGTGGGTGCCAGGATCTGGGGTGTCTGTGAGCTGGGATCTGGGGGCCTGTGACCAAGTGGAGTTTTATTCACCTTGTTATGTTGCATGAGAGTCTCACTGTCCTGTGCTAATACTGTGTGTGCCTCAGTTTCCCTGTGTGCTGCACCAGTACTGGGGTGGTGGGAACTGGGGGTGTGATTTTTGCTGAGGCCCTCAGGGAAGGTGAGCCTGCCCAGCTGTTTGCAGCTGTGTAACCTGAGACCTAGGAGGGGGTGCAACCCGGTGACACCTTTTGCCCGGAAAGCGAGACAAAGAGAAGGGGAACAGCAATGGGGGGGGGGTGTTGGAGGTGGGGTGGCTGGAGGCTGGCAGTCTGGGTGGTGAGATTGGAAGAGTGAGAGTCCAGGGCGTCTAGCCCAGGACTCCCAAGATGGACTTCACTGAAAGTCACTGATTTCTGTGCTGCCTTTCGTGGAGGGGGCTGAGCCCCTCTCTCTACCCCCATGTGAAATGGGATCTGCGGGGGGTCTCTGTGCCACTCTCCCAGTCTCCACTGCATGCACGCCAGGATCTGGGCAGGCCTCTGCCCATCTATGGGAGTCAGCCCCCCCACACACACTTCCTGTGCTCCTCATGGAAACCAGGTTCTTCAGGTGGAGGGGCTTGCCTCACGGTGGGGATCTGAGCCCCACTCCGTACCCCCCATGTGAGCTGGGAAACCTGCTGTCCTGATCTCTCTCTCTGTGTAAGTAACAGGCAGGCTCGGAGCACCTGCTGAGAGCACACTGCGGTGTTGGGGGGAGCTAAGAACAGGCGCCCTGGACACATACCAGAAACGCTTACACACTGGAGAGGGGGGCAGAGAACACCCGGGGGAAATCTGAGAATGAACCATGAGCATATGGGAACATCTGCCTCCCTCGGTCACTTTATGATTCTACTTTGTTGTGGGGAAATCTGAGGACGGCAGATTCTCCAGAAGGGCCTGACATGGATTCTGAGCGGCGAATGCTTGCGGGGCGGGGAGGGATGCCCAGGCAGGTGGGACTAGGAAAAGAGGGGTTGGATCTGCAGCAAGGGATAGATGGGGCATTATGGGGAGGGGGATAAATGGAATGGGTGGTAAGGGACGGAGGAGGGGTTGGAGCCTCAGGCAAAGGGGAATAGGGCGGGATTGGGGGAATGGCAGGGGAGAAGACCGGAGGAGTTGGAGAATGAGGGGTAGCAGAGGGGTGGGGGTGGGCCTGTGAGCCCTGAATTCCCCCCTTCCATATGTGTTCTGAGAGCTGGGGGACCCTGCTCCTCTTGGGGTGCTAAGCCCCTCTCCCTGCCCGCAGGGGCTCTGCCTTTCACGCTGCAATGCTGTAGCAGTTTGAGTGTTGCTGGGCTCTGTGCTCTGGGGGGGCTCGTAATTGCACGGGCACTGCAGGACCCAAGCTTTCGCCCGACTCCCAGGCCGGCTCAGTCCCGCAGCACGAGCCCCCCACGGGGACTGCCGTGCTCTCTTACCTGGTTGGACTCCATGGCTGTGGAGTTGGGGATACTGTGGCAGGCCCCGGTGTCACTCTCCTTCCAGCACAGGGTGGCGGTCGGGTGGAGCGGGCAGCGGGCACTCAGCACCATGACCATGGTCGCCTCACTGCTGGCACTGTAGTCATGGAACTGCATGGACGCCCACAGTTCAGAGCCATCTGTGGGGCAGAAAGGCATCAGCCAGAGGCACTGGCAGGCTCAGCCCCAATCGCCTGCACAGCCCGACCTACACCCTGCCTCAAGCCCCACACCCTGCATCACCAGCACAGCCAGGGGCCCCAGTGCCTGGGTCTGGCAGCTACAGACTAGTTTGCCCTCGGGTGTCATGTGAGGTCTGTACCAAAGCCAGCGTCCCCCGGTGCTCACGGCCCCTGCGAGGTGTCTGGGCAGGTGACATGGATGGAGACCCGGGTATATTGCGTCATAAAGCTCCGTCACTGGGGCATGGCTCGGATCTCCCCAGTGCGAGCTCAGTGCTGATCGGGAGCCTGCAAAGGCTCCGGGGGGGGCACTAGCCAGGGGGTGTTGGGCTGGGTGCGAGGGCAGTGCGGCTCGTCTCCCGCACGGAGCCGGGCCCAGCCTGTCGCTCTGATGGGACGCTGACCAGTCCAGCCAGGCAGGACCTGGCACGTTATGTCCCTCTGCTGTATGGCCCACCCATGGGCACTCCCTCTGGGCAGGCCAGCGCTGTGCTTTGCTATGGTACCGGCTGGCACTGGACACCGGGCCAGGCCGCGGACCATGTGGGCGCTCGGGGCACTGCACCCATGGGAGCAGCGGAGCTGTGAATCCTGCCAGCGCCCAGAGGCCCAGGTGCCCCAGGGAGACGCTGGGGGCTTGGCAGGTGCCTTCACCAGGCTACCATGCTTGCCATGCTGCCGGCAGGGCTTGTGCTGCCAGGGCTGGGAGGTCGGGGTGCTGAGTCAAGCAGCACACACAAGGCTCAGGGCAGGGGCAGACCCACCCCCTGGACTCCAGCCCCAGCCCCACCCTCTGCCCCAGGGCTCCAGCCCCCCACCCAGGAACTCCCGAAGGCCGGCATGCCCCAGCCCAGGCCACTCACAAGCTGCCGGCTGGGCCTGGAAGGGGGCACAGCTTGGTGCGGAGGCTGTCGCGGTGCAGGTAGGAGGCCTGAGGAGCCAAGGGATCAGATGCTGAGTAAGTGGCCGCACAGGACCCCCCGGCCCCAGCGCCCAGGCCCCCCCCCTCCCCGGACCCCCGCACCTCTCCCCCGGCCCCAGCGCCCAGGACCTCCCCTCCCCAGACCCCCACACCTCCCCTCCCCGACCCCAGTGCTCAGGCCCCATCCTCCCCCCAGGCTCCAGTGCCCAGGCCCCCCCCCTCCCCGGCCCCCCCGCACTTCCCCCCCGGCCCCAGTGCCCAGGACCTCCCCTCCCTGGACCCCCACACCTCCCCCCCCCGGCCCCAGCGCCCAGGACCCCCCCTCCCCGGACCCCCCACACCTCCCCTCCCCGACCCCAGTGCTCAGGCCCCATCCTCCCCCCAGGCTCCAGTGCCCAGGCCCACCCCCCCCCAGACCCCCGCACCTCCCCCCCGGCCCCAGTGCCCAGGACCTCCCCTCCCCGGACCCCCACACCTCCCCCCCCCCCAACCCCAGTGCTCAGGCCCCATCCTCCCCCCAGGCCCCAGCACCCAGGACCCCCCCTCCCCGGACCCCCACACCTCACCCCGCCAAACCAGCACCCAGGCTCTGTCCTTCCCGGACGCCCGCCCGAGCGCCCAGGCACCCTCTCCCCTCCCCCACGCGAGTCGCTGTCGGGCCAGAGCAGGGGCTGGGGGCCGGCAGACGTACCTCAATGCAGAGACAGGGCAGCAGAAACTCATAGGGCAGCACAACGCTGTGACCGCCCGACACCAGCACCTGCAGGCAGGGAAGGAGGTGGCAGAGGTGAGGGTGGCAGAGCCCAGCCAGGCCCCCAAGGGGCACTGGGACCCTGTGCCCAGCCTTGGCACCCCCAGGTACGGCCGGGCTCCCTGCTGGAAGGGCAAGTGCTGGAGGTGCCCCCGGCCCATCAACTGCGGGGCCCCCCCCCTGGGGCTGGCCGCCCCGCCCGCTTGGGGGAGCCCCCTGGGGCCGTGCCCCTCACCTGTCGGGGAAAGGGGGTGGACAGCTCCTCGCACTCCAGGGCCAGCTGGTGGCACAGCCGTACGGTCAGGTCAGGACCCTCAGGCACCGACACCTCAATGGCCCGAGCCTCCGGGTGGCAGGCGTAGCTGAACTCGGGGCCTGCAGAGGCAGAGAAGGCAGGGGATGGGCAGCCCAGAGCAGCTCGTGCCCACGTGCGCCAGCCTGTGTGGGCCCTGCCCCCCAGCACAGGGAGCCCTGACTCACACCGGCAGAAGAGCAGCCCCGGGGGGCGGCCAGGAGCCGGGGGCGGCAGCTGCTGGGCCAAAGCCAGCTCAGCTTCGGGCCTGGGACCAGCCGTGCTCCAGAGGCAGCCCCAGGGCCACGCTGCCTTGGGCCTCAAGACACAGCACTGCACCCCCAGAAAGACCTCGCTCACAGCCCCCCCGTGCTCCCCCACAGCAACCCCGAGAGACAGCCCCCACAGCCCCTTTCACCGAGAGCTGGTGAGCAGCAGCCCTTCCCATTTCTACCTGGACCCGGGTCTCTGCAGGGAGGTGGGATTTCCAGCACCCGAGGAGGGAGACCCCCCTTGTCTCACCTGCTGGCTCTGCAGGGACCAGGTGGCTCTGGTTCAGGCTCAGCCCCCGGTCAGGGACGGTGCCAAGCGAGACCAGAACACGGCGCCCGCTCTCCACCGGGAAACAGTCAAACTGCACCTGCCACTGCAGGGAGAGCAGAGGGTGAGCCCCTGCCAGCGCCCCCCCAGAGCACCCCTCCCCTCACTCTGCAAGCCAGCCTTCCCCCACCCTGCCAGCCCCCCCACCTCCGGAGCCTCCCCCTGCCTCTACCCCAAGAGCTCCCTTTCCCCCCCAGCACTGCCGTGGGAGCCCCCCGCCACCCCAGGAACCCCCGCAGTCGTCCCCCCCGTCCCCCGGTGCAGACCCTATGAGCAGGCACGGCTCCAGGGGCACCAGGCCTTGGGATTGGCACCGCGCAGCTGCCAAGGGGGGACTGAGCCAGGAGCCCTGGGCGTGGTCTGCGCTGACTCACCAGGGAGCCTGCAGCCTCCGGGTGCCGCCTCCAGACCTGCAGCCAGCTGGCCCTGTTGGAGCCCAGCTCCAGGAAATCCAGCTGCAGCCCACAGACGCTCCCCAGCCCTGGGGCAGAGAGAAAGGGGTGAACTCCAAATTCACAGCAGGCCTACCAAGGGCCCCTCTGCAGCACCCCACCTCCTGGGGAAGCTCCCCAGCCCCCACCGAAGCCAGCCCTATGGGTCCCCCTCCCCGGGGTCATTCCCAGGAATTCTGCGAGTGTCCCTAGCCTGAAGGGAGGTTCAGACAGGGCCCAAACTCCATGGTCATGGGGCCAAGCAGGGCCCCAGGAACCCACTCTAAAACGGGGTTCAGGTGTGGCGGGCCACCTACCTGCGGTGTGCAGGGCCAGGCGCACACGCACACACGGCTGGCAGTCGTGGGAGGCCTGGCACAGCCGGGCTGTGCTCAGAGCTAGGGCTGGAGGGGACAGGGCTGCTCCATCCTGCTCCTTCTGGTGGCACCGGGGCCTGGGGAGGGCACCGTCCGCTGGAGGAGAGGAGAGCGGTTAAAGGCAGCCAGGACCCACCCGGGCCTTCCCAGTGCAGCTGCCTCCCAGCCCTCTCCATGGCATGTGCCCATCACCATGCCCGCCGAGCAGGGATCTCCTGGTCACCCTCTGTGGCAGGCGAGGGCTGGCTGGGTCGTGCCCAGCACTTACATTCCCCAGCGCTCTGCACTCCAGACACGTGGGGCAAACCCAACCTCGCCAGACCCCCGCTGGGTCCCTCCCCTGGGGCACCACCCCACCCCCACAGTGCAGGGACCCGGCGCTGCATGGGGGTCAGCACTGACAGTGAGGGGGAGAGAACCCCACTGAGTCCCCCCCTGCAACTTGGCAGCCCCTCCGCCCCGCACCCCTAGCGCACGCCGGGGCCGGTGCTGACTGCATGGGAGTGGCACCATCACTGAACGCAGCGTCTGGGTTTCCTTGGCGGACTCCAAGTCTTGCCCCATCCCACCGCACCCCAGCTCGGCGGAGACGTGACCCAGCCCCAGTGGAAGGAGGGAGGGACTGAGCAGTGCTGCCCCCTAGCACCCTAGCTGCCCCCTGCCTGCCCCACAGCCAGCACCACTAACAGAGCGGATTTACTTACCCCTGACTCTGCAGGCCTGTGAGCAAAGGACAAGAAGCTGGGTTAGTGCAGGAGGCCTTGAACAACAGATAGCACCCAGCACCCCCGCCCCCCGGCAGTCCCCAGCACCCCTCACCCTGGTGGTCCCTGGCACCCAGAGCCACCCCCACGCGATCCCAACCCCAGCGGCCCACAGGGCCCAGCACCCCCAGGAGTATTATGCTCCGGGAAAGCTGCAGTGGTTTATCTCCACTCCCAGCAGACTCCCCTGGCCGAGCAGTGCAGGGCTGAGACTGGGGGTTCAGCACTGCCTCCCCGGGCTCTGACCAGCTGAGCCGCCCTGCCCCAGGCGGGGCTCAGGCCTCCTGCTGGGCCCACGGCAGGGCGCTGAGTGCCTGGCCCATGTTCCGCTGGCTGCCCTGACGGGCCTGCGGGTAGGCACCAGGCCGCGGGAATACAGGCCTGCAGCAGAGCTGGGTGAAGGACAGCTCTCCATGCAGGTGGGATGCCAGCGTGAGCGACGGGCCCCAGGCCCGTGGGCTCAGGAGAAGCGGGCACTGGGGTCCCTCCAGCAGTGACCTGCAGAAGTACCAGGCTTCCCTTATTTCCAGGTTGGGGGGAAGTGAGCGGAATCAGGCACGGTTCATAGGTGCAGCCAATAACTGTCTCGGGAAGAGACTGGTCTCCTGGCCCTAGCCAAGGTCTGACCCTTGGTCAGGGCACCAACAGTTTGCTAAGGGGGTAAGAGGTGAACTCGTGCAGCGTCCAGTGCTAATTCCTGCCTGCCCACACCGGAGCGACTACCATGGGTCGAGGCAGCCCCGCGTTAGTGCCTGGATGTGGGGACCTGCCTTTAGGGAGCCACATTTCGAGCACCTGAAACACCATTCGGCCTTTGGAGCGAATCAAGACCTTTGTAGTCAAACTATCGCCGTCAACACCCTGTGCAAACAGTCATTCCAAGTGGGGAGCCCCCAGCGGGACCCCGGGGTGTTCAGGGCAGGGCCAACCCCAGCGGCTTTCTGGACTCATGAGCAAGCTAACAGGCCCCTTCGCTTCTCTAACTCCCAGCCTGCGTCCCAGACAGGGTCACTGCCCGCCTACCTAACGCAGGCGCCTGTGGGCCTCTTCTGCCACCCACTCACTGGGCAGATGGCCAGGGGCTGCAGGGAAGGGCTGGCTGCCCCACACCACTTACTGGCTGTGGGGTGAGGGGCAGGCTGAGAACTGAGCAGGCCGAGGACAGCCAGGAAGTCCAGAGGCCAGGCCTGGCACTTAACTTGTGGAACTCCTTGCCAGAGGATGTTGTGAAGGCCAAGACTATAACAGGGTTCAAAAAAGAACTAGATAAGTCCACAGAGGGTAGATCCATCAATGGCTATTAACCAGGATGGGCAGGGAGGGTGTCCCTAGCCTCTATTTGCCAGATGCTGGGAATGGGCGAGGGGATGGATCACTTGAGGATTACCTGTTCTGTTCATTCCCTTTGGGCCACCTGGCACTGGCCACTGTCGGCCAACAGGATACTGGGCTAGATGGACCTTTGGTCTGACCCAATCTGGCCCTTCTTATGTTCTTATGGCATGGTCAGGCCACAGAGCCAGAAACAGACACACGGCCCCCTGGGAGCCCCCCCCACAGAGAACAGTGCTAAACCACCTGTAGTGAGGAATCCATCCCCTCCCGCACATGGGATCCCAGGGAATCCACCCCTCTTTTCCCCCCCTCCCTGGCAGTACCCAGCATCAGCTGCTCCCAGGCAGGAACAGGAGCCCCCCTGGCATTTCTGGAACACTCCCGTGGCCCCAGCAGCACGTGCCTGGCTCACGCACAGCTCTGCCCACTCACGGTAACCACGGGCACCCTCATTCTTCACACAGTGTCCCTGAGCTCACGCTTGGCTTCACGGATTCCATGTGGCAGTAAGTTCCACTGGCTAGTTACGCCCAGTGTAAAGAGGTTCCTTTCCTCCATTTTAACCTGCTGCCCAGGTTTCAGTCCTACATCCCCAGGCCAGCAGGGGCCACTGTGACCAACTGGTCTGACCCCCACACCCAGCACAGGGCAGAGACCTGCCGTCCAGTAACCGCTAGAGCAGGGCTGTTAGCAAACACCAGCTCCCCACTGAACCATGGCCAGGGATGGAGAATCCTCCACCCCCCCAAGGAAACTGTTCTAATTCCCCTCCCTGTCCAAAATTGGCACCTGGAGGTGTGTAGCATCAGCCTCCAGCCCCAGGGTCGGGTACCCCTTCGCTGCCCCTCGCCCACGATTTGTTCCCCAGTCGGCCCGGACACGCTGGGGTCCCTCACCCCGGCCCGGCTCGTGGCAGAGTTAACCAGACTGAGCTCCTTGCCTCTATCACGACAAGGCAGGTTTCCGACCCTCTAATCGGCGCCCTGGCGCTTCCCTGGCCCCTGCAATGTCGAGCTGACCTCTGCCCTGTGGCCAGGCAAGCGGATTAATGGCGCTGGGTCCCTCCCCCTCCAGGGTTTGTCCTGGTCTCATTTTACCCCATTTCTTGCTAGCTGCTAGACCAGGCGTAATGAAACAACCCGGCTGCTTACGGCACCTGCCACCCCGTCAACCAAATTGTCTTCATCCCTCCGACCGGACCCAAGCCTGGAGTCCCGGGGCCCTGGCGCTTCGTCCCGGGGCCCTGGCGCTTCCCTGGCCACACCGAACACACACAAGCAGGCCTTTTCGATCACCTGCTTTGGGGCCATGACTTCAGCTAACACCCAGACTCCACTTACACCCGCCCGTGCCCAGGTGGGGTCAGGCCTAGACCCCTACAACCGCGCCCCAAACCCCTGGAGCCCCCCAGCGCCTCAGGGCGCCCCCGTTCCTTGCGGCCAGCGTTCACACGGGGCTGTGATGACTCGCGGTTTGCCTGTGCCAGGTCACAAAGCGACACCTGAGCCGGCCGCTGCACGACGCCGCCTCCCGCCCCAGCCCCCCCGGGACGCTGCCCAGCCCCGGCTGGTTCTCCTCCGGCGCCGGGGAGAGCTCAGCCCTGCTCCCCGGGCGCCGCTGGCCGGCGAGCTGGGCACAGCCCCTGCCGCCGCCCCGTCCGCGGGGTGCCCGGGCTCCGGCAGCGGCGGGTTGCCGGGACTCGGCCCCGCGGGGGGCCCTGGGCGCCAGGACCCCGCACCCCCCCGGTCCTTACGAAGTTGGCGGTGACGCGGGGGCGCGGCGCTCCGGCGCGGGGCCCGGCCAGCAGCAGGGCGGCGGCCAGCAGGAGCAGCGGGGCGCCGGGCGCGGGGCGCCCCATCAGCGGGGCTGGCACATGGCGGCGCGGGGCGCGCACGGCCCCGGCCCCGGCCCCGGCCCCGCAGCGCTGCGCCCGCCCCCCAGCCGGGCCGGCTCCGCCGCATTCCGGCCCGCCCCAGTTAATCATCGCGGGCGGGGCGGGGCCGGGCGGGGCCGGGCCGGGCCGCCCCCCCGGCGCCCTCCGCCCCCGCAGCGGGCTCCCCCCGCCCCCGGAAA